>NC_037680.1:42909490-42964451 GCF_003255815.1 Theropithecus gelada
TCGGGCTGCAGCAGCTGACCAGTACCGATCGTCCGGCACTCCCCAGTGAGATGAACCCAGTACCTCAGTTGAAAATGCCGAAATCACCGGTCTTCTGTGTCGCTGGCGCTGGGAGTTGAAGACTGGAGCTGCTCCTATTCGGCCATCTTGCTCCGCCCCCCCAGGATTTCTTATATGTGTATCTCCTAAAGACGATATTGTGAGACATAGTGAATAATATCCTTGATTATATCCTTAATGGAGAGGAATTAATTACTCTTCATAGAGCTGTTTCAGATAGGGACAATGTTTGTTGGAATCGCATTAAGAAGCAATTCAGTAAAGATAATTGTCCAGGGTGGGGAATGGGGAATAAAGTACGTGGTAATAATACTGTTGCTGATATAGTTAGTGCTCAATTATCTACTACTTTGGCTTCAACTATGAATAGATTTCAGAATATGAAATGAATAAACCACATGTCTGCCTAGTAAAATATTTACCTTGATTGAGCTTCTTACAAATATTGAATAAATGCCCACACATGGGCCAAATACTAAGGACATAGCTATTTTACAATGAAAATTGAGAGGACTGTTACTCAACACCCTTCCTTTATGGGATATTTAAGAGCTAATAAGGGCATATGCCTGAACTTTTGACAATCCAATATTAAAATTAAACTGGAAAAGGTGACTAGGATTCTTTTTCTCAAAACTCGTTTAAGTATTTTTTGGAGTGGAAGTAGTAACAAGGAAGAACTTGGTCACATGTCTTGCATTTACCTGAATATCTGACAAGTTTGTCATGAACTCAGGGTTACTCTTTCCTGCAGCCATGCTGGCCTTTTTAATTCTCTGACTCACCCTGCCCACTCCATCTATTTAGCTTGGACACATTCTTCACATCTCAGCTCAAGTGTCAGTTTCTCATAGAAACCTTCTCTGACTCAGAGAATCCTTTATAAAAGGCCTTCAAAGGACCATGTCTCTCTGTTTTATTCCACTTGCCCCAGTTTCCTTTAATTTATTAAAGCAGAGAATAATAGAGTGAACCACCGAGTAACCAATATCCAGCCTCAACAATTACTAATGTTCTATTCTTCCTTTTTCATTTATTCTTCACTCTACTTATTTTCTGAAATATTTATTTTAAATGAAATTTCAGAGATAATACATTTTTCAGATAAAATATTAAAAATATAAATAACAACACCATTATCACAATTAGCAAAATTAGTAATTCCTTAATATTAACCAGTACTCATATTATACCCAATTCATTACTCAAAAACATCACTACAGTTGATTTGTTCTAATCAAAATACAAACAAGGTCCAAATATTTTATATACTTGGCAGTTTTATCAATTATCTTGTAATTTAATTTATTTTTTCCAACATGATTTATTTTGTAAAGATTCTGGGTTGCTTATACTTTAGACTTTTTCACAGTCTGTATTAGGTAGATTGTATCATTTCAGTGTAATTTAATGTACTCCTCTCTCTCTTATAGGCTCTGGGGGGAAAAAAAGCAATTGGATCAAGATGCGAATTAGACTTAACTCAAATTTTGGGAAGAATATATTGTATCTGGTATTTTGTGTTTTCTATTCCATAACAGCAAGAAACACATAATTTATTGTCCTTGAGATACAATTTAGTGTTTATGATAATTTGATAATCTATCCATTAGACCATTAGCTTCATGAAGATAGACACTCAATTTGTGTTTATTAAAACTTTTTATATCCAGTGCTTTGTACAATTGTCAATCATGGTTTAGTTAGATGAATTATGACTATCATTTTAAATGTGGCAAACATTTTTAAAAAATATTTGTATTTCTACAATTTTATATACATGATTATCTTTCTGAGATTTTGCCAGTAGTTGACAATTCATAAGAAAGTTTCACCTGCAAGGAGTGCTACTGTTTCAGCACTGAGCCTCCGGAATGAGGAAGTGAAGTGGTAAATGATGGATTCTATTCCTCAGTGCTGTGAAATCAAATATCAGTGAGTATAGATCAATCTCTGCAGCTGGAACTCCTCAGTGAGGATTAAACTCAAGAATTCATGATGGTACTTATCATATGTCTGGTGCATATTTGACCCTCAATAAACATTTTATGTGACTGCCATCGTCACTTTTATTATTCTTTTAATTATACCTAAATAGAGTCAAAGACAAGAATTTTATGTTGCTGGGTGCTTCTCTATTGGAACAGCCATGCCTTCTTGCATTTGCCTTCTTGTGTTCTCTATAATTAGTGACTGATTATTTATGAACGTTATTACCATGAATTAAATTGTATAGTGTAATAATATAAACATTTTAATATCTTGTATAATATTATGGCTAGTTCTACATTTCCCACTTTGGAGACTGAACCTCAATTTTCTAATGTGAAATATTGAGATAATTCTAATACCTCCAAATGTTGTCACAGTAGAAAGGCAACAATGTATGTAAAAATTTAGCATTGAGTCTGAAACATAGTAAATCAGCAATAAATGTTGCATGATATTAATGTTATTATATTGTTATGAGATAATTCACTTCTAAAATGTGAGTTTATTCAATCTGATTTTTTCCATAAAAATCAAGTGTTCTTAATATAGATTGCTGAGCGCAATAGTTTGTGTAAAAGTTCTCTTCAACATGATGCATAATATTGACATTTCATAATAATTTTATTAATATTCTTCATAACGCTTTTCAGTTGCTTAGTATAGTGTAAGCAATGCTTGGTGCTTTACATGCATTTATTTCATTTGGACCTCACTACAACCCATAAGACAGGTACTTTATATACATTTTACAGATTTAAAAAGCTGAAGTTTAGAAAAGCTAACAAACTTGGCAAACATCATTCATCTATTAAGTAGCTAAATTGGGCTGAAATCCACATTTATCTGACTGCAGAGCTGTGCTTTTGGCCAATATGACCGACAGCTTTCCTATAATGTGAGAATACGAAGCACCTGAGCAATATATCCCGGTAATTCCAGCATTAGAATTGACATCTCACTGGTTTACAAGCAGATCAGTGACCTGTAGAGCCCTCAATTTGTTCCATTTTACATTATTTTTTCCAGTTTTTGTATTTATAAATAAAAGGGGAAGATTCTTGCACAAATAGTGTATACTTTTACTTCCCAGAAAATTCTGCTTGATAAAATGTTCTAGGAATCTTCCAGGAAAAGAAATGGGTTATGATTAAAAATTTTAATAAAAATCAGAAAATGTGATCCAGAGTAGAAAAGTGAGTGGAAATATTGTAAAACTGGGAAATATCCAAGTTCTTCATAAGCAGAGTTAATAAAACATTTCATCTAGGATCAGAGAAGTATTGTTACATTCTTGGATACAATTGAGTGCAGCCATAAGCCTTTAAGATTGTGAAATACCTCTTCAGAACAAATTACACGTTCAACATATCATTCAAACCCTAATCGCTCAATCTGAAGGACCCCGGACTCATTTCTTAGAAACAGAAAGCTTTTCAATTTTGTTTTTCTGTGGCTTACTCATATATAATGGGAATACTCAATAGCCGTTTTTATACATGTTTTCTTCACACAGTCCATAATTGCTTCTTGTTCAATGGTATGCATGTTATGGACACAAGCAGCTATCGAGTCATTCAGTATGATCTTACATCATGTTGTTCAGATCCCACTTTTTGGTACAGTAGCTTTCTAAAGTTTCTTGACTGGTGATGACTTAATAAAAGGGTTATATACAGGGGAGTTAACATTTCCCTCTTTGACTTAGTAGGGATGTTTCGTATTAATGTACCTTACTACATATTCCACTTCGTGGCAGAGTGTATCTCGGCCCTTTACCTTTCCCCCTTGTCTTTTTATGCCTTTATGAGAGGGTTCTGGGTATGGCTCCTCTCTATTTTTTGTTCTCTGGCTCAATGTAGACCTTTTTCCCATTTACCAAAAAGGTAGTTCAAGGAAGAGACGTGAGAGTACCAGGTCCTGCAGAATATTAGAAAGCTAATTCTGGTTGCTTTCTTCCATCTGGTCCCTTCTTTAAGCACACTCATGCACAGTTTAGATTTTTAAAGACAATTTTACAAAACTTCCTTAATGCTACTTCTGTCAATACTTTCAAATTAATACACCAAAGTTTTTGCTATGAGGCTAAATAAGCTGGAAAAAAAATTAAAGCACAACACTGAGCTAGTTGAAAATTACAGTAAAACATTGTTAGGTTTTATTCATCTGGATTTAATTATTTCAGGAATAAAATAATTCCCTGTACTATGATACATAGTGCATTTCCTCTGGGAAGAACTAGAAAGCCAAAAAATTAATTTTATTTCTGTCTACAACTTCAGTACTGTAATTTTATCCATCCTTTTAGTACTTTCTAATTTCTAAATTATGGAAGATTCTGTCACTTTTGCGTTAACACCAGACATTTTTCAAAGTTGTAGCAAAAGCAAGCTCCCTTATTGAAATATTTTTTGATCTTCTGATTACACACAGATATAAACATCTATTAGAAGGCAATGTACTCCAAGACCTTAAAAAGACACCTCTAGCACTGTGATTTTAAGAAGCATAAAAAAAAAAGAAACCATGTCATTTGCAGCAACACGGATGCAGCTGGAGGCCATTATCCTAAGTGAATTAACACATGAACAGAAAACTAAATACTGCATGTTCTCACTTACTAAATGGGGGCTCAGCACTGGGCACACATGGACCTAATAATAGGAACAACAGACCCTGGGGACTATTAGAGGGAGAAGGGACTATTAGATGGGGAAGAGAAGAGGGAGGGCAAGGAAGGCCTGAAAAACTGCTTGTTGGGTACCAAACACTACCTGGGTGACAGAATCATTCATACCCTAAGTCTCACTGTCACACCATATACCCACATAACAAACCTCCACATGTAGCCCCTGAATCTAAAAGTTGAAATTTTGAGATATGTTCCATAAATACCTAGTTTATTGAGTGTTTTTAGCATGAAGGGATGTTGAATTTTATCGAAGGCCTTTTCTGCATCTATTGAGATAATCATGTGGTTTTTGTCATTGGTTCTATTTATGTGATGGATTACATTTATTGATTTACTTATTTTGAACCAGCCTTGCATCCCAGAAATGAAGCCGACTTGATTGTGCTGGATAAGCTTTTTAATGTGCTGCTGGATTTGGTTTGCCAGTATTGTTAGACTGGATAAAGAAAATGTGGCACATATACACCATGAAATACTATGCAGCCATAAAAAAGAATGAGTTCATGTCCTTTGCAGGGACATGGATGAAGCTGGAAACCATCATTCTCAACAAACTAACACAGGAACAGAAGACCAAGCACCGCATGTTCTCACTCATAAGTGGAAGTTGAACAATGAGAGCACACGGGCACAGGGAGGTGAAAAATCACACATCAGGAACTGTCGGGGAGTGGGGGCAAGGGGAGCAATAGCATTAGGAGAAATATCTAACACAGATGACAGGTTGATGGGTGCAGTAAACCACCATGGCACATGTATACCTATGTAACAAACCTGCATGTTCTAGACATATATCCCAGAACTTAAAGTATAATAATAATAAAAAGATGCTCTAATAAAGCAATTATTTAAAATTCCAAAAAATGTTGAAATTATAAAAAATTTAAAAATTTAAAACTGCATAGAAAAATAAAGAACACCACCATCACTAAGAAAAAGAATTAAAACCCAAACCAAAAAAATCATAGTATGAACCCAGGAGGCAGAGCTTGCAGTGAGCCGAGATTGTACCACTGCACTCCAACCTGGGCAACAGAGTGAGACTCTGTCTCAAAATAAATAAATAAATAAATAAATAAATAAATAAATAAATAACAATTTTTAAAAAATCATAAGTGTGGTAGATTATTTGCCATAATAGCCACAGATTTCCTTCTTTTTATTTATACCCTTAGGAAATCCCTTTCCACCTTAACTCTAACCTTGGCCATGTTACTTGCTTTACCCACTGGACAATAACAAAGGTGACACAAGCAGAGCCTTAAAGCACTTGGCATTGGTGCTTGCTCCCCTGCTGTTTTTTGCAATCTGTGACCACCATGAGACCAGCGATGAACTGTCTCAACTGAGCCTAAGCCATAGAATCATGAGCAAATAAATGGTTGTTGTGTCAACATAAAAATAAAATATATATATATATACCTCATCTGTTTCATTTCCTTCTTGAAGTTCTTTCCCAGGCTGTTGAAATTTTGGTTCAATCTTCTTAGATGTTTGACCAACTCTCTGCTTTTCTTCTTCATAGGCCATGGCAAGTATGCCTAAGAACAAACTTGCCATATAAAAGGAAAACCAAAAACTTACCACAACAAAAAATATCATGTAGACTTTCCCAGAGGCATAAAGTATCTAAGGAAAGGTAGAAAGTAAGACAAAAGAGTAAAATGTTATTTATCTTCCGTGATTCTCCTATTTTAAAATAAAAGGCAAAATTTTGTTAGGAAAATAATGTAGCCATAAATGGAATGTAATCATAAGACTGTTTAAGCACTGGCTCCACCTGAAGAAATAAATGAAAAGCTTTTGAACTTGAGACATGCATGTGAAATATAAAATATATGCTGTAAAACCAAGGGAAAATTAGTTATTTAATTAACTTAGGGTAAGTATTTGATTTTTATGTCTTCATTGATAGAGAAAATACATTTGAAATAATTGTCATCTCTCGATATAGAAACTGGACAGCCTCAACATGGAAAGTTATTTTCTTTGCAGAAGAATCTTTAAATATATGAAGTTTAATGAAGTCAGAGAATGTTTGGAGATTGTTTTTTCTGATTATTACTTTATGGAAAAATCACAGCAAACTAAAAAATTAGTCTTTACAAGGAATGGAGAGCAGAATTATTTCTTTACCTGTCAGAGTATCTGCTTTGGTGAAGAACCTTTAGACAAGCTACATGGGGAAGTCAAATTACCCATTTACATGAAGGCAATGCAGTGGGTGACATTTATGGATAGCAAATTACAACATTTTAGATTGCCAAACACAGCACTGACTAGCTTTTTATTTCATAGTAACTGCCTAAGACAGATCAGAAAATTA
Organism: Theropithecus gelada; assembly: GCF_003255815.1. Classification (NCBI taxonomy): domain Eukaryota; kingdom Metazoa; phylum Chordata; class Mammalia; order Primates; family Cercopithecidae; genus Theropithecus; species Theropithecus gelada. The sequence continues at coordinate 42,916,558 of NC_037680.1, forward strand.
AAAGATTTTAAAAATTATAAGTAGAGCATTACAAATATAAAATATTATCCATTGATTTGACCTCATTGATCAAAAGTACATAAACAAAATTTAAGAAAACAAATGAGAAATTAACAGAAAAGTATTATCTACAGAAAATATTGTGTGGATGTAAAGTAAAGAATGTTTAAAGATTAATAGAAAGCTCAAACATTCAATGAGAAATAATTTCTTGACCTAGAGTATATTTGTCTTTAAAAGTATTTTTAATAAGCCCTATCATCACAGTGAGTAAACTATTTAGGACTGGTTAAATATTTTCTCACTGAAGTACCTGTTATTTACTGTAGTGCATTCAGCAGTCAGGAACAGGTATTATGAAATACACTGCAAACCCCATCTCTACTAAAAATACAAAAAAAAAATAGTTGGATGTGATGGTATTTGCCTGTAGTCCCAGTTACTCAGGAGGCTGAGGTGGGAGGATTTCCTGAGCCCAGGGTGGTTCAGGCTGCTGTGAGCCATGATCACACCACCGAACTCCAGCCTGGGTGACAGAGTGACACCATCTCTCAAAAAAAAAAGTACCCTTCAGGCCATGCACATCAGTAAATAGAGTTGGTTCCAAGTATTCATGGGTTCCATTTCTGTGGATTCAACCAACCATGGGTCCAAACTATACATATTAAAATTTTATCTATATTGAACATATAGACTTTTTATCTTGTCATTATAAACAATACAGTGTAACAACTATACAGTCTCATACCATGTAAAAACATTTAGGTCAATGACCAGCAGCATATACAACAGTGATCTCAAAAGATTCTAATGGAGCGTTCTATATAGGTATATCAATTTTTTTGGTTTTTTATACTATGTTTTTACTGTATCTTTTATATGCCTACCTATACAAATACTTAGCATAGTGTTCCAATTGCCTACAGTATTCAGTATAGTTACATGGTGTGCAAGTTTGTCGCCTAGGATCAATAGGCTACATACGCTATATAGCCTAGGAGTATAGTAGGCTACATCAACCAAGTTTGTGGAAGTACACTCTATGATGTTCACACAATGATGAAATCACCTAATGACACATTTTTCAGAATGTATCCCTGTCATTAAGTAACACATGACTGTATTTACATAGCGTTTACATTGTACTAGGTATTATGAGTAATCTCATTTAACTTATACAGGAGATAATTTATACAGGAAGTATGTAGGTTATATGCAAATTCTATGCCATTTTACATTAAGGAACTTGAGAATTCATGGATTTTAGTATCCACCAGAGGTCCTGTAACTGATCCCCCATAGATACTGAAGGACAACTATACTTTATGTTTATTATCTTATTCAATATTGCTTTCAATATACAGAAGACAAATGAAAATTAGATAGGAAAAAAGCTACCAAGATCTCACAGTCTATGAGGGAATGCCTGAATTCAGAACTTTTGCTCTCTCCACTATATAATTCTAGTGGAGCATAAAAGCACATGCTCTTGTTAGCATAAAACAGTATACAATTTCTAGTTTTATTACATTTAATTTGAAATAGAGGCTAACTGTGACCTCTATTTCAATGCTTTTTATGAATATAAAATGAAACATTATACACGAAGATCTTAGCACATCCCGAGTTCCCAATAAATATTAGCTATACTGTAAACATAACTTTGTTCCCTGAGGGTTGATACTGTTTTGTTCATTTCTGTACCCACAGCATACTAGAATACTTGGATAAAATAAATATATTTTGAATTAATAGAAAACAATAATCTCCAAAACATACACTATATTCTTTGGGAAGAATTGCTAAATTTCCCTATTCATAATTAGTTCAGTTTAAGGCAATGTTCAGCATACAAATCTAGACAAAATCAAAACAAACTCTATCTACATTAGTCAGTAAAAACTTGGAGTACACTATTCACAATAGCAAAGACTTAGAACCAACCCAATGTCCATCAATGTTAAACTGGATAAAGAAAATGTGGCACATATACATCATGGAATACTATGCAGCCATAAAAAAGAATGAGTTCATGTCCTTTGCAGGAACATGGATGAAGCTGGAAACCATCATTCTCTGCAAACTAACACAGGAACAGAAAACCAAACACCACATATTCTCACTCGTAAGTGGGAGTTGAACAATGAGAACATATGGACACAGGGAGGGGAACATCACACACCGGGGCGCCTGTTTGGAGGGTGGGGGGAAGGGGAGGTATAGCATTAGGAGAAATACCTAATATAGATGATGGGTTGATGGGGTGCAGCAAATCACTATGGCACATGTTTATCTATGTAACAAATCTGCACATTCTGCACATGTATTCCAGAACTTAAAGTATAAAAAACAAACAAAAACTTGGAGTACAACAATGAAGATCCTGAAGGCCCTAACAGCAGGACACTTCCAGACTGGTTCCCTATTTCTTTGGTAGAGGGAAAGAACTATCTTAAAACAATTGCTAATGAGAAAATTAATTCATACATTTTGGGTGTAATAAGTGAAGAGCAAAACCTGTATTATCATAGCATATACAGTGATATAGTCCATACAAATTCACTTATATTTTTATTAAAGTTCCATTAAGCATTGTATGTATAGATGCTGAGAAAGCAACAAAAATTAAAATAAGACAAAAATTCTTATTTTTTTTTCTCAGATAGATAAAAAGTTAGCAGGTAGTTTCTCAGGCAGTTCGTCTCTAAATGGGAAAATAGTTGGACAAGCAACTAAAACATCACAATCTGAGGAAAGTATAGTGGCCCGTGGCATTCCATGTAGGACGTGCCTTACTTCTACACTGGGCTTGGGGAAAAGCTCAAAGAAGAAATCATGGTTTCACAGCATAAATTTGAAGCATGAAACTGAAGGCAGATAGGAGGAAAGTTAAATTTAGGGAGAGGGTATAACATACATGGAAATATGACATTACGAGAAAAGCTCATTCAGGAAGCAGCAAACCTTTTAAATAATTATACAGAGAGCATATATTAGAGTATGTTAAGAAATAAATCAGGAGATGTAGTCAGATGAGACCTTGAAGGGCACTATATATCATGCATATAGAGTTGGAACTTTGGCCTATGGGAATTTGAAAAACACTGACGGACATTTAGAAGAAGAATAACATGATAAAATTATTTTAGAAATAAGAACCTCCTAGTGTTTTGGAGAAAACACTGAATCTTATCAAAGAGACTGGAAATACCAATGGAGGTTACCAGTCTAACAAAATTAGAAAAATATAGTTTGTATAAAAATGTCACTTGTAATATTTTCTTTATTTTTACCAAAAATACAATTATGCTGCATGTGTGTTTGGTCTACTTGATTTCCATTTAACAATATATTATGAAACTCTGTGCCCCAAATATATTACTTTAGCCTATCATCATTGATGACCCATATATACACATATATTGCCCAAAATTTATCAAGTCAACCAAAATAAGCATGGATTGGATGTGTATGAATGTTTGTTTAAAAATAAAGAATGTTCTCCTTCAACTATAAATAACTTCAGAAGTTAGAGTAATGCTGCTTTGAAAATAACACTATTTTCTACTATGATAGAACTTCTCTTCAAAGAAAAACTGCATCCCCATTTTAATGAGCATCATACCTGAGAAACTATGACACATACATAATTAGTTATGAACACAGATTCTCAGAATTTGAATTTCAATTCTCATTACAGTAAGCCTTCTGTTATGGTAACTGGAACATGATTGAATATTGAACTGGATAAGAGGAAATAAAAGAACAAAAAGAAATAGGACACTGTATATATTCAATAAATAATTGCTTAAAACATGGTAATGTCATAAATTCAAAATGTTTTAACTAAAGAATTAATACCTAGAAATGTACTTTATTTAGTGATTATCAAATGCATAATATCACAGGCTTTGAAATAAGACTATGATCTGAGATCTGGGAGGTTCAACTGCTGTAAATTTTGGGAGGCTACTCAACCTCTCCAAATCTTAGTGTCTTCATATAAAAAGCACACACACAAACAAACACATACAGTCTCTCTCTTCTCTCTTCTCTCTCTCTCTCTGACCTTGTAGAATTGTTTCAAAGATTAAGTAAGATATAATACACGTGGCATTGTGGCCAGCTTATAATTTGACATTCAGTAATTCTAGTTCTCTTTTCTTTTGTCTTCCAATTCTTCTGCACGTAAACATTTAAAAAACTATATTACATTTGACCATTATCTTAGAAGCGAGGGCATGGTGCCATTCCTAACTACAGTACAGATTCTTTCTGTTCTTACCTGGTGATAAAGTACTTCAGGGTAATCCTGAGCCATTAACCGAAATAGGGCAAATAAGGCCCAGCCAAAACTGTCAAAATTTGTGAAGCCTTGATCAGGATTTATGCCAGCTTTTACACACACATATCCTTCAGGACACTGACTAAAGAAGACAAAGAAAAAAACCTGCTTACTGTTAGGTGACATTATGGCCAAATCATAACTACAGAACATCTGTCCTGAGTAATAGAGAACTCACTTTTCCACAGGGAGAATAATGCCTTCTCCCAAACAATTGCCTGCTAAAAAGTGACACATGAGTTAGATTTTAAGTTGATACAGTGAACGGTGTTAATTAAGCAAAAATAAAAAGGGGCCTCAAAAGTGGTTTTTGCCAAACCATTTTTTTCTATTTCTTTATTTTTTTCATTGACAAAGAGAAACTGTACATATTTGTGAAGTACAACATGCTGTTTTGAAATATGTATATATTGTGCAGTGGCAAAATGGAGCTGACTAACACATGCATACCTCACATACTTTTTTTGTGGTGAGAATACTGAAATCTATTATCTTACCATTTTTCAAGAATAAAATGCCTTGTATTAACTATATCTTTACTACTCCAATATCAAAAGGGAAATATCTGAACATCAGAGTGAACTGATGGAAAATAGTACTGATAAAAATACAACTGCAATGGTTGAGGGTATAATTTTCAAATGACTTCATGTAAAGCCTTTAGAACCCACTATTCAAGGGTGAGAAAACACTTATTGCGTCGATAATTTATAAGCAGTATTTGCACATGGGGAGGCAGATCCAATTAAATATTTATTTTATTTCCTTTCAGGGAGTCCTCATATTTCTATCCACTTAGGAGCTTCGGTGTTGTGTTCCATGATTACAGTGGTAGCCCAGTAAATCATGCTTCCTCTCTCCACGCCCTTGTGTAGTTTTCTCTCATATTATTTTGGGTTTAGTCATGTTACTTGTTTTAGTTTTAATGGAACAAAGAGAGGTTTAAAAATCATTCATGCATTGGGACTTGCTAAATTGCTGACCCATAGTATCTGAGCAAATGAAGTTCTGTTGTCTTGTTGTTTTGGGATAATTTACCATGCAGCCAAGTATGACTGCTGCAGGTGAAACACTGCATGACTTTCTTTTCTTGCCTTGAAATATACCATTGTATCCTGAATATCCATGACCACGTACATATATCCAAAATGTATTTCAGGTCATATTTGAGCTTGCAATGTACATAAAAGGAATTAGCTGAAATGGGATGGGACAGATACAAAGAGATGGGCTCACCATTTGGATATGAGAATAGAATGGGAGCCTAGCAGGAGCGGGGCAAAAAAATATGTGCTGAGGCCGGGCGCAGAGTGCATTGGCTCACACCTGTAATCTCAGCACTTTGGAAGGCCAAGGTGGGTGAATCGCTTGAGTCCAGGAGGTCAAGACTAGCCTGGGCAACATGGCGAAAACCCACCTCTACTACAAACACAAAAATTAGCCAGTCGTGGTGGCACATGCCTGTAATCCCAGCCACTTGTGAGGCAGAGGCACGAGAATCACTTGAACCCAAGAGGCAGAGGTTACAATGAGCAGAGATTGAGTCACAGCACTGCAGCCTGGGCAACAGAACAAGACTCGGTCTCAAACAAACAAACTATATATATGTATGTGTGTGATTGTGTGTGTGTGTGCGCGTGTGTGTGTGTGTTGAGCAAGTGAGAAAATGTCAAAAACCCCTGAATTTAACTAAACCATATAACTCATGCTCTCCTCCCCCATGAGCCTTTTGTTAATCTGGGCACCAGAGTATAAGAAAGAGCTGAGTTTACAGATGGCTGCCAAGTCATCCCAGCTGAGCAAAGCAACAGGAGGGAATTACGTGAGTCACACACTGCTGCGAAGTGCCCTGTTTCCCCTTTATGAATTGTAATTTTCATCTGAAATTATAGGACAATGAGACATGACAGTTTTGTCACCTCACTTAAGAATTATTTTGAAATGCTGATTTTAAGAACGAGGTTTTTATTAATGCAAATTATAGCCATAAAAACATATAAGAGATTAAATAAGTGAAGTATCAGCATATCTTTTCAATTTTTTTTTTTAATGGATGTGAGGCTTTCAGTATTGCCCAGGTTGGCCTCGAACATGCAGCCTCGCCTCTTTGCATGCCAGGACAACCAGCCCGAGCTATCGCGGCTTCCATCAGCATATCTTTCATATTTCTTTTCTCCCAAAACTTCTTTCCAAATGATAGATTTATATTGTCTCTCTTGGTCATTCTCACTAGCTCTGGAGCACTCTTGAAAACAGAAGATAAGAGCAGCACACCAACATGGCACATGTATACATATGTAAAAAACCTGCACGTTGTGCATATGTACCCTAGAGCTTAAAGCATAATAAAAAATAAAAAATAAAAGATTCTTGTGTAAGTTCCAGCTCTGCCATTTACTAGCTTCTTGACCTTGAAGAAATCATTGAATTAGTCTGACTATTGCTTTTTTTTATAAAATTGGATGAATGGTATTCCACATTGCATACTTCTGCTATGGTCTGAATGTTTGTGTCCCCTCAACATTCATATTGAAATTCTAACGCCCAAGGTGATTAGGAGATGGGGCCTTTGATAGGTGATTAGGTCATGACGGTGAAGTTCTCTTGAATGTGATCGATATACCAAGAGAAAAGGCCTGAGAGGAACCTCTGGCCTCTTCTGTCACATGAGAACACAGCAAAAAGGCACCATGTATGGGCCAGAGGACATGCCTGCACCAGACACCAAATTGGCCCAGCATCTTGATGTGGACTTCTTAGTTTCCCCAACTGTGAGTAATAAATTTCTCTTGTTTTTAAACTAACCAGTCTATAATATTTCATTAATGCAGCCTGAGTAGACTAAGACAACTTCTCAGTATGGTTTTGATGATGAAATGAGATAATACAATCAAATGGGAAGCAACAGTAAAAACAACAGTCCTTCATTAAGTACTACCAACAGGTGATAATGATTTAATAGAATAAAACTAATACCACTCACCCAGCGTCTGTCCTGTTGCCACAAAGGAGAGCATATCTTTCTCCTTCCAAATAATAAAAGTTTTCTGTTTCTGAAAAATAGGCAAGAAATGATATTCTATATGTAATTATGAGTTAGCGCCACATTGGAAATCAGTTTGGATCTCTGCAGAAGCTAAAATCCCTGTCTGCAATTGTGAAGAAAAGAGCAAATATCCTTGCCTTTTTAACCTAACATCCGATACACAAGCCAGCGCCTTTGGGAATCTAGCAAAATGTTGAGTGTTCAACATTTCTGGGAAGACTGCTTTGCCTTTAACAAAAGTTTCAATTTTTTATATACATGACAAGGTGATTCTTACCTCGAATATAATATGGATTTCCAGTTTTGTTGTGCAGGGTTTCATTTTCATTCTCTTGGGGCCATCGAAAACATTTATGTTTCAGGTTGCCCATGAAGAGCCCCATCCCAATTAGAGAAAATACGCTCAGAAAAAACAGAGTGAGGATAATGACACCAATAAGCTTCTTCAAGCAGTGGGTCAGGACCCCTGCGAGGGACTTCAGACCTGGAAAGAGAAACATTTGCTTTTGAAATAATGTAATATCTTGGAAAAGCACTATTGGCAAACTTCTCCCATAGCAACTGCATACTCCATTGAAATCAAAAGTTTTATCTTATAATGTTCTAATTATTTGGGTCTCATACATAAAGTGAATAATAAATCAAAAGTTGAGGTTTATGTATTACTGCTAATTTTTAACACCTAACAAAATAATTCAGACACACTATTTAAAATTAATTATTTGCTTGTTTCTCTTTACAAAGAAAAACAACCTCCCTCTCTTGGTTACTGCTTGTCATACCAACCTCCAGTGTTTGTAAGCATAAATAAAGGCGTAAGGTTATAAATCAAAATTAAAATGTTCTTGAAAAAATAAACAGCTTGAAACAGTAGTATTCTATATTATTCTTTAATTGACTATAATAATTCAACTTTGTGAGCTAATTAAATAAAATTATGAAGAAGTTCAATAAGCAAGAATGAGAATAACACAACTGTGATCTATGTAAACTGTATTTATAACAGAATACTAATAGAGAATTCAAACTTAAAACTGGCTTTATTTAAGGATACTCATTTTTCTAATTATAAATAATACATGCTGACTTCTGAAAGTAGAAAAGTAGAAAAAACAAAAATAACATAATCATATCTCATAGAATAAATTACTATTAACTTTTTTGTGTATAAACTTGCTTTCTTTCTTCCATCCTTCCCTCCCTCCTCCCTTTTCTTTTTCACTTGCTCTCTTATTTGCCAGTCTGTGTGCATTAGTTTCCTAATAACTGCTCAGCACAATGATGAATAAGAATATACTAACTCTGTGATGTTAACTATGCAAATAGTCAACATTTGTATGCTTTAGTTTCATAATTTTTTTAAATGGAAATAATACCTGCTTTCTATCTTATTGTGAGAATTGAAAACTATTCTTTTGAATGACTTCAGATGATTAGATTTCTTGAGTAAAATATGACAGGGTTGAAATAAAGTCATTCTTGTGACTACAGAAATGTGATAATCTAGATTAAATATACAATTTTAATTTGACTTAATAATTAAATATATGTTTATAGCCTCCTTTTGCCACTTAGAATTGTATCATTCTTTTTATTACAAGCAAATCTTTTCAAAGTATTATACTAGATATATAATAGAACTTCGGTGTCAAACATACAACAGTGGTTTAGCATTGATACACATGTTCACATTGTTTTCGAGAGATGTTGAACCAAAGTATAAACCAGATTATAAGCCTTCACTAAAACTGGAACATTTCAAAATATTTTTGGCAGTTCATTAGAAAAAAATTAAATCACTTCAATGTAATTTCTGTAGTTACTATTCCAAACTTTTAAAATAGGTGTATTTGCACGGTGTGCTTATTTGGCAACAGTCATGAGTCCTTAGTGTATCTTTATACTAAATTTTTTTTCATATTGTTTTGTCAGAAATGTTTTTAAGAAGAGCAATTCTTAAAGAAAAATATATGTCTGTGTATATATATATATAGATTATATATATAAAATGCATACAGATAGATAATTTCCATTGTATACTCAATTTTTGGTGGAGCTTTAATTTTAGCACTTACATTTTGTTTGATGGAAAAGAAATGACACCACCACATTTTTATAAAATTAAATCTGCTTATCATTTTCATTAGTATATACTAATTAGATTTTGTTAGAAAGTTCTGGGCCATATGCCAATCTTGGTCTTAATTTTCTGGTATAACTTCCTCCTTCTTTTAAATTTTAACCTTCATTCTGCTTAGTGTAAGTCTATTATAGAGTTTAATTGTATTTCTGACTTCATATTAAAGTCTCTGCCTTGATAAAAAAAAATTTAAATCAATTGCATTTATTTTCGTAAATTAGGTTTACACTAGAATATACCTTACTTTTTTGATTTCTATATTCTCCTTATTATTCACTGTGTTTATTTTCCTTTGTCAATAAATTTACTGTGTCTATTTTTTCCTTTAGTATTTTAGATAAAATACATGTTTCGAGAACTTATATCCAATTTAAGTTCCTATTTTGAAATAACATGCATATCTCTACATCAATAAGACTGTGTCTACTCAGTCCCACCACATAAGGCGAGAAAATAACTGTATTTATTTTCTCACATTTCTCTATTCTTACTTCTCAGTTTTTGCTAATATAAGTAATGACCTTTGACCTAGTTATAATTGTTGAATTGTGTATTTTGTATCACATATTATCTATCATGGTTTATAGAAAGGATAAAATTCAAATCCTTACGAGGGCTTCCCAGGAAGCATAAATTCACACAAACAGGGAGTTAAGAGGACTTGGATGAATCTGCCTGACTTGAAGTGGCAGCTGTTCTTCATCCACGGCAGGTTGTTGTCATTCATAAATGTAGGTGGACCTATCCTGACAATTCATCCAAGTTAAATTGGATTTCAACATAAAATCATTAAATTTTTATAATATTAACATCTATTTCAAAGTTTTCTAAAACATAAATAAAATATGTCTCTAGTTCAAGAATGAACCACAGAAGTCCAGGTGCTAACTTCTGATTTATAATATTTGCATTCTGTTTTGCAACTCACTAACAACAGTAATTTGCAATCCGTTCTGTGTCGAAATGGTTTCAGAGCTCATTGCAATTACTTTTGGAACTAAATAATCTCATTTCTAAATATTTTATTTTCATACTTATTTTTTCAGCAGATATTCTGAAAAGATACACAAGTACTGTTTGAGAACTCTTGCACAGCTGAGAACATACATTTATTGACTATACATACAAATGACAGCCAAGTATAGAATTCTAGTGTCTCAACTTCCCTGCCTACACTTTCTCCCAAGCTCTGAAACTCCACTGCCTACTTAAGTTTACTATTAACATGAGGTCTAAGGGTGACCTGTCCATGATGTATGTTTCTTGCTTTTTTGCTTGAAGAATTTTATAATACTTTTATTCTTTAATACTTTACATTTATAACATTTTATAATATGTCTAAGTGTATATTGTAGTTATTATTTATCTAGTATAAGCTGATCTCTTTCGTTTGTAGGGTCCTTTTCCAGTTAAAATTTTTTTAAGTTTTTTCTATTGTATGTATTTCAATAATTTGTCTTTTATATTCATTCTCGTCTGTTTTCAGGATCACCGTTTATGCATAAGATGGAATTTAGTCTTTTCTCCTTCATTAATCCGTTCCATTTTTCAGTTCTATTGTATCAATACAGAATTCCTCTAGTCTTCCTTTATACAAGCGTGCTTGTTTGATGCACTGATAATACTATTTTATGGCTTCTATTACCGCTGAATGTTCATCTAGGGTAGTATAATTTTTATCACTTTTTTGTCTTAAAGTTAGTTATATTTGCCCATATTACTCTCTCATTTCATCATTTGTTGAAAGACTGCAAAAAGATAATTTATTATGTATGCTTCTATTTTTAAGCACATTTATTTTAAAAGAGGATACTTGCTTTCTATTAAATATATGTTTCTCTTTCTATATTGCAAAATATTTTCATTCACTCCATATTGCTGGTATGTACCTAGTACATTCTCCCTTGAAAAAAAGAGTGAGAGGTCTCTACCAGCCTGTAGGCTTCCAACTCTAGTGAATGAATTCTTCTTACATTATTACAACTTGAATTCATCTGATGTATTTAATAATTCTTACCTCTAGTCTTAAGATGAAGATGCATGTGAAATATGTGGGGAGTAGTAAGGGAGCTAGAGCTGTGAAATTCCCATCAGGATAACTCTCACTAATTGATTCCTTCACTAGATTTGATAAAGCTGCCATGCCACAGACAGTTTTTATTAAACAGCTTTACTAAGATATAATTCACAAGCTCCACAATTCAACAGCTTAATGTGTACAAATCAATGTTTGAGTATATTACAGGTTATGAATTATCACCATACTTTCCAATCTGTTTTTCTCATTTGTTCTGCCTGAACTACAAATACATAGCCTATATATATTTAGCCTTCTTTCTGGTCTATGAAAGTTGCCTGTAGGCTTTGTTTTTGCTTTTATTACATTCCTTATTTGCTTTCTTGATACAGCTATTTCATAACACTTCTGAATTGCAGCTAAAACATTCTGGGTAGCGTTGTTCTTATCTAACTGTTCTTATTCATTCACAATAACAAACTAGAAGGTGTTGGTGTGTTTCTGTTAGAATGTCTTCAGAAATGGGAGCTGTAACTTAGTCTTCAGCATCTTCCATCAGTGTGGTAAAGTTGCAACCACACTGATAGAAGATGAATTTTGTGGTATGTGAATTGCACCCTATCCAAACACTCAAAGCAAAGGGGAATTCATCTTGTTTTATATTACTTTGTTCATATCAACTGGTTTCTTGATAAAATGAGGAAAAGAAAGAGGCAGATTAGATATGTCTAGACCACTATTTCTCTCAGAAGTCTAAGAAGAATTTTTTAAGTTCAAATATAATTTGTAAGAATTACAAATTAAAATATATTTTACTGATGTCTATATTTTGGTTTTGTAAAAATTGAGCCTACACCAAATAAATAACAGTCAATGTATTTTTCTCCTCTTTCCTAGAGTGACATAAATGTAAATTTCAGATAACTCACTGGTTTCAGAGTGGAAACATTATTCAATATTTCCTCTGAACAACAACAGGGAAGTTCAAGTGAATACATGGCAGTATATAAAACAAAATGAAAAAAAGATATTCAATGCAATTTCTTACCTTGATTTAAAGGAATAATTTTTAAAATTCTCAAAGTTCTTGCAGTTTGAAGCATTGGAATGAAGTTTAGAGGTGAGTATCTTATAATAACCCTGTGGAATTAAATTAGAGTTACCTAAAAGTCACATTACATCTTTGCTACTTATTCTTGGCTTTTTATGGTTTTTGAAACTTATTTTTAAAACCATATATGCAAACATTTCCCTTCATCACATGATTCCATATTGCAAACAGTTTTATTATTGATTAGAAGACAAAGATTACTGCAGTAGAAAGTGGCCAGGTAAATATTAACCTATAAACTTATGAGAGTTTACAAAAGTTTGACACTGTGAATACTCTTAATTTCTCATCAAATATTCTACACTATGTTCAAAAATCTTGTGTTATCTAATTACTGAAAAGATAGTTACAATGAAAAATGAATATCTAGTTTTTTAAGGAATAAGATTCATTTTAAGTATTTAAACTTATGATGATGGTAATTATGGTGGTGACATGAGAATAAAGATGAAGAGAGGATGAGAATGAGGATGATGGTGATGACATTGATGATGATGGTGATAATAATGACAATGGTGATGGTGATGATGATGAAGGTGTAAGGCAGACTGTGTGTTGATTAAGGGCACAGACTCTGAAGCCAGACTGCTTGTGTAGAAATCCAGGCTCTACCATGAACTAACTGTGCAAGATGAGCAAATTGTTTAAATATTTCTTGCCTCAGTTGCCTCAACTGTAAAGTGGGGTTAATAATACTTCCTGATTCAGAGGGTTTTTTGAGAGATTTAATGAGTTAACTTATGCGAAGTACATAGAAGAGCACCTGGCATATAGTAAGGGCTCTGCAAGTGTTAACTAACAGAAAGAGCAAAACAGCAAAGATAATGGTAATAACAGTAAAAGTAGTGATGGTAATGATTACAGTGATATGATACACTATTTTAGATTGCTTACAATATAGCAGACACTCTTTATGACCTTTATAAATGTTATTTTAAAAATTGACCCAAAATCTACAAATAGAAAATCACTTTAAATTATTTTTAACAAGAGGTTGATGCCAGTAATGATTTCCGTAGCTAGAATATACTAAATAGAAGTATTTTAAAAAGAGACATGAAATTGTTAGAATTGTCTGAAGCATTCCAGAAAATGTGTGTGAGGGGGTGGGTGTTTAAGATACATTATTCTGATCTCTAGCATATTTACTGGTCTTAAACAATGTAGCTATATGCAACGTAGATTGGGAATTGAGAATCAAATCTGCTAGGACCTTCTCCTAAGTATTCAGGGGATTCGCTCACTGATCACTAAAAGACACACTTAAAATGCACAAATTCAATATTTATCATTCTTGTTCCAAATAGAAAGCAGAAAATAACCCACTCCTTTCATTTTTATTGCATCTTCTGAGGACTAGGTCTGAGGCAGCTGAGTGAGCTCACTATGACTATAACTTTGAAGTATTCTCCACTTGCAGACTATCTTCAGGCAGAAATCTTTGTAGACGTCAATTATTTTTCATGAAAAACATTTGCTGAGCAAAACATTAAAATAGACTCAATTTAAAGAAATACTCACTCAAACACAGTTACGCTGAAATCGAGCCAGTTCCACGGATCACCAAGGAAGGAAAAAGATCCTGCCCAGACACCTCTTGCAAAGAGTTTTACAAGTATTTCAAATGTGTAAATTCCAAGCAAAGTATTCCTGCAGAAATTTTTTCATATAAATATTATTGGTGAGAATAATACATTGTCAACTCTGAAATACTATGTTTATGATAACTAGCTGGCATTTAAGAATAAGTCATCAGGAAGGTGAGACCAGGTCTACTTGGTAGGACAAAACAAACCAACCACCAATAAATGAGACAACATTCAAGAAAGCAAGTGCTCCTTGAGCCCTAACTCAATGCTTTAAATAGGGTAGGCTGTGTCTTATGGCATTTGTCATGACATTTGACTTTTTAATTTGTTTATTACTGTAGCCATGTAGTATAATTTGAAGTCAGGTAGCATGATGCCTTCAGCTTTGTTCTTTTTGCTTAGGATTGCCTTGGCTATTTGGGCTCCTTTTTGGTTCCATATGAATTTTGTTTTACAGGAACATGGATGGAGCTGGAGGTCATTATCCTTAGCAAACAGAAACGGAAAACTAAATACTGCATGTTCTCACTTAAAAGTCAGAGCAAAATGGTGAGAACACATGGACACATAGAGGGGAACAACACACTGGGGCCTTTTGGAGGGCAGAGGATGGGAGGAGGGAGAGGATTACGAAAAAAATAACTAATGAGTATTAGGCTTAATACCTGGGTGATGAATAATCTGCATAACAAAACCCCATGACAAAAGTTTACCTATGTAACAAACCTGCACTTGTGCCTCTGAATTTAAAATAAAAGTTAAAAAAAATAAAAAAATTCAATAAATCCTAGCTGAGAGGTAATAGTCTTTACATATTATGTAGGTAAATGATAAAAACATCAAATATCAAATTTGATCCCTATAGGGATTACACAATAATTAATAATCATCATTAAGGGCATGTGTAAGATCTAATTTTATTTTATATATATATATATATTCAAGCATTTTTTTATGGTGATATTGTTATAGTCACCTTCCAAAATTAAAGCTCAAAAGGTAACTTCAAGAAAGCCTTTTTCCCCAGATAATTTAATGGGTCTTTCCATCCTTATAGTCTAATGCAAGTCAGATGACTGGTATGTCTTCAGAAAGAGAGGAATAGAACAGAAAGGGAGAAAGGGATTTTCTTAATGAATGAAAAGGAATGAAAGTTACCTGAGTTAGAAGCAAATCAGGAATGAGATTGCAACAGCAAAGAAAATAGATGTGAAGCACTGAAATATTATCTTAATCATTAACAAATATTAAATTTATTATAATATAAAATATAATGTATTATATAATTCAATATTATTAAAATAAAATGTAAAATATTAAAATATATAATTATATATGATATGTATAAAATAATTATATAACATACTCTAATACTGGTCTCCATTTTGGCAAATTAGTCAGGGACATGAATATGCAATCAAGCAGGACACTAATTAGAATAAACAGTCGGAAAAAGGTAGCTTATAGTCAAGGAATAATAGTTAATAAATAATATTGGAAAAGATATATTTCTATTATATATATTTATATACATTGAGCTAAAATATTTTCTTAAATGTTGAAACATATTAATCTTATTGAACAATGGGCATTAATATTTGTTAATATTTACTATTGTTGTGTATATTAGAAAATATACTTTATATGTATTTTCAAATGCGGAACACTTAATGAAGTATAATCTAGATTTCAATATGACCTAACATGAGACATAAATTGAAAAGAGAAAAATACTGCAGAAATAGTTGAATAACAGTATAGTTGCAGTTAATGTCAGCACAGTTTAAAGTCAACAAGTCAACAGAAAAGGATATGGATGTGCCAAAACCTTGATAGTTGTTCCTCTGATACAATTGAAAGGAGACAATGTACACAAGATGGAAGCCGCATTGAATCTGAAGATTGTTCTATTTTTATTTAATACTATGAAAGTCTGTAAGAAGAAAAGCGATCAAGTGAAATTAGAACTCAGAACCATAATCTCATCAATTATGCAACAAATTGTCAATCAATCATCATTATAGTCTTTGACTCTAACAGCTATACTTTTCTTTTTTTATATATTTTTATAGACTAAGTCAAATGGAAGGATTTTAGATGTTTTTATTCGTATTGAGGCTTGTCTGTTTATCTACCATTTTTGCTTTTTTGGGTTTTTTGCTACTGTTACACCCAAGAAAGTTGTTTGTCTCAAGCCAACCTCTGGTCTCCTTAGAGAACCAACAGAATAGGAAGAACACAATATCCCAATGGCTCACGAACATCCATTTAAAAATGCCGGAGCCGGTGTATCTGAGAACGTAATGAATGTTAAAAGTTAGATTTTATTTTAGAGCAAATCAAATGTGGGATTATGGTAGCAAAGAAGATTCAATGAATTGAAATAGTACATTAATTCTTAACAATTGTCTATGAAATAAAACCAAACTTGCATGATATCATTAACATACAATATCTAAACCAGAAATTTATAACATGTAAACCTAATACATTGAGATATTAAAGCATTAAAATTCTAACAAAAAATAATGAAATATCAGAAATATTCTGAAATTAAAATTGAGTCGTATATCTAAATATGTGTACATGCTTGTGTATGTACATGAATATGTACATACATATTCAAGTGTATATATATAATGTGTGTATATATATAATACATATTCATGTGTATATATATTGTGGGTATATATATCTAATACCTGCATATGAGCAAGTTTGTATATTTTTATATATTTTTTTGTGTGTGTAGAGATATATATATATGTGCACCCATTGAAAGTGTGTATATATATCTCCACTATATATCCATTTGGAAAAATTTTATTGTGCGGTATAAACAAATACAAATAGCAAATATTTTATAGCTTACAGTCTAAAAGAGTATATTTTATAATTTATAATATATAACATACTGAAGCACAATAAATTATAGTATACTAAAATTATATATTAAATTAATCTATTAGATGCTACAGTATGCAGCATCTAATACAGTTATGCAGAGGTGATTATTTCTATTTATATTTGTATATATACAGAAAAACAGACTACTTAGTACAAATATATATTCAATAATATTTCATGAATAAATGTTCTAAATGGAAACCAAATTGTGATATAATTCTTCTTAATAAAATATTTTTCTAACACACAATCTGTGAACACTTTGACCTATACTATAGCTATCTTCCCTCTATTTTAAATGCAAACAGAAAATAAAAACTTAAAAGAGCTGAAGTAAATCTGATTTTTTTTAAATGTGCTTTTCATGCTATTTTCCAGAACAATCTCAAACTTCACACAAGATGTAATATATGTGATTGTGATGAGTAATTTCAGATATAATAATCTCCCAATTTAAGAGCTGAAATTGTCTTATTAATTATAAAAGTATTTATTTTATGCCACCTTTAACAGAATAAACCTAATATAACTCAAATAAATTGTCATTTATAACAGCACTTTTATACCAAGCTATCTGTGCAGTTCTTGCTCCAGATGTTTCACGGGAACTAGACCAAGAGTAACTCTGGGCCTTGGTTTATTTTTCAAAATGTTTGGTTTTGTCTTCAATAACACAACTAGCGCTTTGCCAACCATGTCTGTACACACTGCAGGGTACTCAGAACTCTGCAATATTACACCTATCCCTATGGTTACTGTGCCATATCAATTATTATGACATAAACATAGCAAAAACTGAATGTAGAAGTAATTGAGATGAGGGCTTAACTTATACTTTCATTAAAATGCTCTCAAGATTAAGCATGTATATTATAACAATGCTGCATAATGCCCATGGAGGCTACCAGAGATATGGGAGTCTTTTAAGTTAATATATACATTTCTACCGTAAAATGACAATACTCTTCCACCATGACAAGTATTCCAAAGAATTGTAATTTATTAAAAAAAAAAAATCACTTTGTCTTCCATCCAGAGAATGTGGTGCAATTCCTTGTCACCCATTTGACAATATCATTGAATGCTCTACAAATTAATTTTTTTCACTATGAAGCTAATTGTCACCTTCCCCAAATTTGATATTCTTTCTAGTTATTTCATTTTGTCAGTGGCATCCCCATTCCTCTACGCTGAAAACCTTGGCATTTTTAGCCAGTCAAATCGTGCTGTTTCCTCTCAGCTTTGTTCTCTCTGTCTCCTCTTGACTTCAGTCCTGGATTACTCTCTCTGTTATTTCATCTTTCTAATCCAATCTCTTCCATGCAATAGTCATTTAGAAATCTGTTGGGTTAATGCTACTTAAACATTATATTCATTGCATCAGGCCTTTGATCACCATATTAAATCCACGTTGACATCTCCATTATCTCACCTCATATCTCACAACTTGCAACAGCTAAGTTTCCAGTTATAGCATCACTTTTTCTTTTCCTCCTTCCAGAATCATTCTCTGCTCTTACCTACACATAGGTCTTCCCTTTCCCTTATTAAAACTTTGAAGTGTTCTTTAAGCTATAACTCAAATTCTGCAGGATCCGTAATGATTCTTTCAGCTTCATTGGTTCACACCAATCTCTGATTTCTAAATGTGATTATTTTCATATTTAACATTTTGTGCTTGTTCTGGGGTTGGACATACAGTAGCAGGTGCCTAAAGTCATTCTGGAGATAAGGAGTAAGTGTATGCATGTATGAATGAATAAAAATGATAAATAACATACGGGTTGTATTTACTTTTCTAACTTCTGAGTAAGCTCATCATATTGAACATTTTAAATTGTTGAGCACATTCTAGGCATTTTACAGGCATTTTAAAATTGAAAACCACAAATGGACAATCATCATGTTCCCTTAAAATATTTCACTTACATTAAGGCATACTAATACATATATTATGAAGTAAAGTAATCCAAAATACTACCTAACCAGGTAAGATATCAGTTTTGATAAAAATCTCCAATATGTGTGCTCCCAAAATGAGACATCTTATGTAGTTCTGTATAATTTAAAATCAGATCTTGCCCTGTTTTTCATTATCTTTTTGTATCCTATCTCAATTACATTTTCTGTATGTCTGGAAATAAAATAATAAAAATGTCATCAAAATAATCTCAATTATATCTCACATTTTTTTTCTTGTAGTAGTATGGGTCCACATCTTCCAAGGGCTCTGACACCATTCCTTGAGAAAGGTTTCCATAAATAAATGGAAGCTCTTTGCCAACTTCCAAGTCAGGATTTGGCTTTAAATCTTCTTCATGTTCCTCATTATGTGTTTTAGCAATATGCTGTTTTATAAGTTCAAAAGACTCTTTAGTGAAGGGAACAAGGCCCTTAGGTTCTGGTGAAGCCAACATTTCCAATTTTGTACCTGCAAAAAATTCTACATTAAAGTTGGGTATACTAATAAAACCATAAAAGTACAAAAGGTTGGGACATGAAAAATAGAGACCAGTAAACTGAATGCATGCATTTAAAGAACATATTCCTTACTTTTGTAGAAATCTAAGTTGTCCTGAGTTTTATTGTACTTAATATCAAACTTAATTTGTAATTTCACGAGTAACTCAATATACTTCACTTATTCATTGTTTTAAACTCTTTCTTTTACTGAAATCTACCTTTCAACTTCTCCATTATAATAAAAGAGATATTTTTTAGAAAGATCTTTTTTGCTAGAGATACTTTTTCTGGTCAAATCCAATTATTTCCCTGGGAGACACATTTACAAATTGACTACACTTTTCTTCTTTAAACTTACTCTGCATTGGCTCGCACCCTGCTCTTCCATGTATCTTTTTGTATCTCTGATTACTTTTTTAAAATCAATTACAGTATCGGTCAAATATTAACCCAAATTTTAACTCTGATATCTCTTAAGGGTTTGCCTTCTTCCTCTGCTATATCTATCATTCTGATGAATGCATGGGCAAACAGAGTTTTAATTACTCTTTGCATACAAATATTTATCAAGTACATGAGAATATTTCCCAAACGCTTTCTTCCCCCAGCTGTCTATATAGTAACTTCACCAAAGGCAGCAACTTAACAGGTAAAAACAAAATTATTTATCTTTCTGCATTACTAGAATTACTCTTTAATCTGTGAGCCACTGTAAAAATAAAAACTCAAACTGATCACCTTGAAAATTACTCATGGTATTTTTCTCTCTGTCATCAATCCTTACACACAAAATATTTTTCTTTCAACAATTTTCTATTATGATTCTTGAATACTATTTATTTATATATGTCCTTGAATGTAATCATCTTTATAATTCTATCTTTGGGGTACTCCAGTAGTCTTCACATATTTCAACTCTAGTCTTTACCTATTTCAAGATATCCTATAGGCAACTCAAAGTAGTGTTCATTAAATATAATTTCATGCATCAATTCGCCATTCATGAACCTGGTTCTTTTTTCACACATACAAACATTTTATTTTACTAATTTGTTCCAGTCCAATTCCTGTCAAAATTTACCCTTCCAAAGATTCTATTCAATGTCAATTGATTGATTTTTATTCATTTGTTTGTCTAAACACTCTCTGTAATTTTATTATTGCAATTAAAGATAATAAATTTTGGTTTTGATACTGTGGCATTTTGCATCTGTGTATTTTCTTTCACGGTGCTGGCACTAGCTGAGTTACTTCCATAAGATCTTCCCAAGACAGAAATCACCCACACATATATATACTCACACATACGTTCTACTTCAGAATTTTTCACTGTTGTGCAAAAGAGAGTTGTTTAATACTTTCACACATTACTTGTCTATTAATTAAAAGTAAGCAAAAGATAAGTTATTTAATATTATTGGAACACCATTCATGGCAAGAATCAGACTTCACTGCTAACATAACTAAATGACAGGCAGGATATATTTTAAATATACAAAACGCAATCTTGTAGACATTCAAGGGGAGGATACATGGTACATTTCTGTGTCATAAATGTTCTGTGGAAAATAAAAATGAGAAGTAAAGATGAAAATAAAATATTGGAATGACTACTTATGCCTTTTGTGGAATCAAGTTTTCTGGGTTTTGCTTTGCTTTTCATATCTGCTGCATTCTACTTAAAGAATGGCTTCCTTTTCTTACTTCTAACAATGCACATAGACTAAAAATATTGACAGTCTGTTAACTCTATTTGGTTTTCAGTTCTGACCACAAACCTGTAACATATGTCTCAAAAAAAAAAAAAAAAAAAAAAAAGATAAACAGAAATATGCTTTGACTGAGCCCAGCCTCTGGATTCATTTACAAGAACCAGTCACAAATGACTGGTTCAGTCGTTTGTAATCAAAGACAGGGATATTTTTGCAATAGCAGTTGTTTCTTAAGCCCAAGTCCCTCAAGAGATGTTTCAGAGATAGGGCATGAGGAAATTTTCAAGGGAAGGATATGTACTAGGAAGATCAACATATATCTACTTAGAGTTGTCTTCCTAGACTAATGGTATAAAAACTCACCTAAAAATTTACTTATTTCTAAATATCTGAGACGTTAAAAATTTGCTAAGATTATCTATAGATACCATATAGATACACACATTTACAAACATGCATATGGTCACATTTCACATATTAAACTTCATTAAGGGGAGAGAAGATGCTCTGAATAAGTACAATTTATGAGTATAAGCTACAGATAACTAAGTTTTCTCTTACATATGAAATCTTTTTCCCTTTAAAATAGCCTTTCAGGCCGGGCGCAGTGGCTCACACTTGTAATCCCAGCACTTTGGGAGGTCGAGGCGGGCAGATCACGAGGTCAGGAGATCTAGACCATCCTAGCTAACACAGTGAAACCCCGTCTCTACTAAAAATACAAAAAAATTAGCCGGGCGTGGCGGCGGGCACCTGTAGTCCCAGCTACTCTGAGGCTGAGGCAGGAGAATGACGTGAACCCGGGAGGCGGAGCTTGCAGTGAGCTGTGATCTCCCCACTGCACTCCAACCGGGTCGACAGAGCAAGACTCCATCTCAAAAAAAAAAAAAAAAAAAAAAAGCCTTTCAAAATATTTTTACACAGAGATCCTTGGATGTATATTAAATAATTTATAAATAACTTATTGGTTATCTTTATAAACATTCTTTACTATATTATGATAAAATATAGTGATGCTCCCAAAGGCAACTGCTGAATGATCCTGTTATACTTTTAGAGTTTTGTTTCCTGCCTTAGCAATTAACTGTGACTTGACATTTTCTTGGTATTTCTAATCTCCTCCTTCTATGTGGAAAGAGAATATCTAAATTTTCTGGGTTAAGAACTAAAGGTTGTTGAACCTCTTCAAAGAAAAAATTCATGGGCTTTGTGACAGTTACTGGCTGCTCAGGGACTTTTTTTTACATGAACCAACCCTATTCATGCTCTATTTTCTCACCATAAGCCTTGATTATTTAATAAGGAAAATGAAGTAAAATATATGTATTTGAATGTTAGTAAGTCAAACTGTAAAATGTCTCACAAGATAAAAAAACACGTGCTAGACAGCATTAAAATAAGATAGGCCTATAAGGACTCAGGGTTTTTGTCTAAAGGCTGGTGGCCAATGGATACGACATACCCAAGTTATCGATATTCTATATGACTTATTCAACATATCAACAATTTAGGTTGTGATAGAGAAACAACCTAGTAGAAACAAATAAAATCATGATCTTTGAACTCAGACCTACAGTCAAATCCTGAACTCTGTTACTAATGTTCTAAGAAACCTCAGTCAAATTATTTAACATCCCTGAACATATTTTCTCAGTCATCAAATTGGGATTCCTCCTCAGGTTAAATAAGGATAAATCAAAATAATATGAGTAAAAATACCTAGTACAGTGTCTGGCACATAATACTTGGAAAATAAATATAAATTTTTAACTGTGATAAAATTTGCTATATTAGAATGGTGAGTCAAATTTACTAGAAAAAATACAATAGAAATACTTGTAAAACTTCAAAATTTGGACTAAAATACTCATCAGCACAAGTACAGTAGAGAAGAGATATGCTTTTGTAACAGAGAAAGTTGTCAAGGGATTTTACTTAATAGTAACTGCAATACAAATCAATACTAATTTGTGTCTGCCAAGAACACTAATATAACCTCTATCTGTGTTGATGGAAGATGCAGGAGGCAGTCCTTCTCTACCATGCTGTAATCCAAGAACACCACACCTAAAAGGCATGTACATAAACTGAAGGGTCTTCAAATGGAACCAGAAGGCTGATTAAGTAAAATAGAACAATTTACAGACAAGCTAAAAGAATGGAGAATGTATAGTTGAGGTGGAAAAAACTCAAGTACAATCTTACTATTTCCAAGTATCCAAATGGTTCTAACATGGAAGAGAAATTAGACTTTCATGTTGTTCAAAAAATATGAACTAGAATCAATGAGGTGAAGCCAGAAGAGATTTGGCTCGAGAAACTAAAGATCTTTCTAATAGCTGTCAAAAATGAAATGGGTTGATTTGGACATCAGACCTTCCCCTACTACCAACATGGAAACACATACTTCTTGACAGGGAGTGGGATGATTTAAATAGATCTGAATATTGGTTGTTAATTTCCACATCTTATAATTTTGGAACATTCTAAGGTTAAGATCATTGGATTGAATTTGTTGCACAGTTTCACATGATATAAAAGTCTGACTGAAATATTAGCTAACTAAAACTATGCAACACTGAATTAACAAAATCAATACATTTTTGATATTTTTAGGGATTTGTTCTGATTGCTAACAAATATTACTAAACTAACGTAAGTTAAGAACATTGACCTTAAAAGAAGACACAAAAAGAGGGTACAAACTTCTTGCATGGATGCTGCCATTAATGAAAATGGTTTAAATACCTTCTATCGAAACCACAAGACCCAATTTGCCAGCCTGTCTTCCTATTGCATAATCCTAGTATAATATCCCCTTTTTTTTTCCTTTTACTACTCCATAAAAAATAACCTTGGACTCTTCATTTTGCCACCCCCCAGCTATAAGACCTTAGTAACATCACCTGACCTTTCCTCATATGTAAAATTTGGAATTCCTCATATATCTCACAAGGTTTTAAAGATTCAATCAAACCACAAAGAAATCCTGGACCACAGTAGTGGTTTCATCAGTACTGATTCTGTCATTCAACTCAGTCACTTATCCTAGAAGATTGTTTTAGTGATAATTTTGATGCTGAATGAAACTACCCTGGGTTGCTGACTAGATGAATGAATGAATGAATGGACAGCAGGCATTGCCTTCTGTGATACTGCAAAACAAAAAAAAATGCAAGCACTTATCAAATGGAAGTGGCATGCATCCAACTTCTAGATGGTTGAGTGCAGACTGTTAAATTATTAATCATTAAATCATAATTCAGTAAAATCATTTCTGTGGGGAATTTATGTAATATGGTCCAGGCACTATGCTTTCTGGTGAGCCATCTTAATACAGCACTAAAGTCTGCAAAAATATAGAAAGATTAATAGTTAATCCATCCATTAGACTTCTTTCTGAAAAATTGAATAGCTAAAGTAAACTTTTGGCAATAATTGTATAAAAGTCAATTGTATCAAGTCCAGATTTGGACACTAACAAATTCATTGTACCAATATTTTATATTGTTGACTGAAATGGAATCCATTTCTGTTGAATATCAGTTGGCATTTGCAGGAGCAGCAGAAGTACATGGAAATGGGGTGAATTCTTATAGAAAAAAAAAATTCTTCTTGAAATGAATTTCAAATTTAAGTATGAGCCAAAATTTATTTTAATCTTTATGGAAATTATTATTATGGCCATGCTTACCAAGTACCATTTTTAAAGCACTGAACTAGATGTTTCTAATTAAATTATCTTATTTTCTCACATATCTTCCTTATGATTACCATTTTAAGGATGGGGAAACAGTGTTTGATCAGTATAATGACTTTTCCATCATTGTATAGCTCTTCATAAAGGTGGTAGAAATAAATGCTAATCTAGGTATTTAAATCTAAATGTTGGTACACTTAAACTACCCTGCAAAAATACTTATGATATATACTTTTTGGGGGCAAGTGTAAACAATTGATACTTCTGTATGGCTACTTTAGAAACGTCCAAAAACCAGTGAGCTCACTGGGATAATTTAGCCACCAACTTGCACAACTGAGTAGCTGACAGGTTGATGTAAGGTGGGAGTGTCTAGAAATTTTCTTTAGGTAAATGTTGTCAAAGTAAAACATTTTCTGTTTTGTAAAACCGAAGGTGAGCAAGCATAGAGGACATTAATTTAAAGGGGACATAGTACTGCCTAGCATGGTCTGGATTTAGGGAACTCATTATTATAGGAATTGTAGTTGGAGACCTACTGCAATAGAAGTGAAAGAAAGCATCAGATAATAACTTGACCAGCTTCTTATGGATATAAGAGGTGAACACATGACTGGCCAATCCAATCAATGAACCAACTCAAAATTTTGAATTTAGATCTAAAAACACAAAATAAGAGGGGAGTGGATAATCCATTTTTGCAAGAGAAACAGAAGCTTCAGTAGCAATTTGGGAAGCAGTAATATCAATGGAGCCTACAGCTGTCTCCAGTGTGACATTTTTGGTGGTTTGAGGATGAAGTATTATTTATGTCCACTGGACTGGTTTTGTCATTTGACATTGGCCGTGGTCTTGGCTGCATCTTAGTACCTGTCTGAGCACAGGTAGTAGTTTTAGTCTATCACATAATTTCACTTCCCCATGCCAATTTTGTTACTGTGATTAAGCATAATTTGAAGTATTAGTATAATATGGAATCTACATAACTATTGACTAGTTTATTTCAGAAGAAAGTGGGGAAATCGAAGATATTCAATAACTGATAGAGGGAAGCTTGTAAAAAATGCTTTTTTATTGGTATATTCACACTTAGGTGGACATTCTATCAGTCACTGAATCAGTGTTAGTTCCCACCAATCACTTTTTCTCTCTTCTATGTCCCAATTTCCATAAAGGCTTTGGAGCATAAGATATAGTTCAAATGAATTTGGGTTTACTTTTCTTTTACAGGCATTTTAAAGATTGAGTATTCACTGCTTTTAGTTATGCGGATAGTGTGGGTTTTGTGTAGGTTTGTTATATTTAGTTGTATAGTTTTGGGTACATATTATGTTGTATTTGTTTTTCTTGTTGTACTGCATTGTTTGTGGAACACCTACAGGAAGGTTCGGAAGTGGGCAGTTCTCATTATCCCTGGCTCCATGCACTACTTGCATTAAAATAAATTCCAGATGGCTCGACTATGTAAATGTAAAATAAAATTTAAATTTAAAATAACAAAACTTATAAAATCAATCATATATAAATTTATTTTTAATAATTTAAAATGGAAATCTTAGTTTAATGAAGTAAAGTGCTGATTAGGGTATGAAAAAAACACTCAAACTTTTTTTGATCATATAAAATAGTATAATTATTCTAAGAGGAAATCTGGTACTGTTTATAAATAAAAGTGTTTACACTTTATCCTAGCGATTCGAGCAACAGAGACTTGACCCTTGGGTACAAATGTCAAACCAATTTATGCACTCAAATATGTTCACAGTAGTGTAATTTTTATACATGAGAAACAGTCAACATGTATCTCAGGTGCAGCCACTAAAAAAGATTATAGTACATCCTTAAAAGGAACTACTATTATTTTTTGTTATTCTGTAACTATATTGAATTTTAAAGTTAAATACATAGAGAATGACTTAAAAATAGAAACAAGTGTTAACTGGGAAATAATGTGTCTCTTGATATCTTAATACATTTTTTTAAAAGACTAATAGCTTGTTTCTAGGTTTGTACATAGATAATGGGTTCTCATAGTGAAGGCTATATAATCTGGCTTGTATGACTGACAGTCATTCATATAAAGAATATGGACTATGGGGAAAGCATCGGCTTAGAAATTAGGGAAAGATAATGTCTTTTATTTTTTGGTGGGTTTGAGGCACATGCGAAACAACTAAAAGAACAATTCAGATATCAGAAATATAAATCTGGAGGTTAATATATGTAATTAAACTGTATATATGTGTACATGTTTTACATGCAAATATAAATAGGTATATTTATGTACATATGAGTGTGTATATTAATGTATATATAGTATATGGTTATATGGTTATATAAATATATAAATAGCTGAAACACAGAGAAATAAAAAGATTATGTGCATCTGCAAAATGTGTGAAATTCTTTATGGAGTGATTACAAGGGTAGCATATTGAAAAGCACCTACCTATTATAATTTATGATTTAAAAATCTAATCTAGAAGGCTAAAGATTTTATATATCATCACTAATACATGTTTTAAGTCACATGGCTCATATAGTAGTAAGGTATATCACAGTCAAATCTTGAAAAAATTTGGAAAAAATGACATATTATAAATTAGGAAATATTGATTAAGCATGATCACTGCCTTCTTAGCAGAAAATAAAAAGGAAACCAGAAGACAGTATAACAATATCTTTAAGGTGTCAAAGGAAAAAGAAATTTAAAACTAGAATTCTACATACAGAAAAAATACTCCAAGAATGAAGACAAAATAAATATATTTTCACATATTTAAGATGGAAATTTCTATGTTTAAGAAGGAATGAAGAGAATGAAAAATAATAAATATATGGGAATATATTTTTTTAAAGCATAAGTACCCAAAACTGGAAATAGTCCATCAAGACGAGAATAGATTTATAAAAATAAAAATGGAAGTCTATTTATCCAATAGAATAAAATTAGCAAAATAATCAATGAACTACTAATACACATGACAGTGACTGAGTGACAAAAACATTGTGCTGAGTGAAAGAAGTCTTACATCAAAGACTACAAACTATATGATCCAATTTATATGAAGTGCTAGAAGAGAGCAAGCTAATCTTGGGAGTAGGGTAGGAATTGACTGTGAAGGTGTGATGATCTCTGTGGTGATGGTAATGTTCAATATCCTGTTAGCGACTTGCAGCACACCGGTGCACACATTCGTCAAAACGATAAAATAGTACCCTTCAGATTTGTGCTTTTACTTTACCTTCAAAAAAACAATAAACAAATACTGAATTCTAGTTACTTATATGAATCACACAGTGTTTACGTATTAAGATTTACTGTGGTTTGCAATGTATTTTGAAAAGTATCAAAAATTAAGAATTGATGCATGGTTTGAGGGATGAACACAGGGAAAGATATATGATCAAGTAAATACAAAATAATAATTGAAGACACTAGTTATTGAGAATATAGTTATTCTTTGCCGTTCTGCCAACTATTCTAGGTGTTTGAGATATTTTATCATAAATATTTGGGGAAAAGATTTAATTATGGAGCAAAATTGTCTGCATTCAAATCTGGGCTTTATCATTTTCTAACTGTAACCTTAGGCAAGGTGTTTAACCTCTCCATGCTTCAGCTTTCCCCCCTATAAAATGGAAATAATAAGGGTACCTACCTCATAGATTAATATGAATATTGAATGAGTTAAGACATATAAAGCACTTAGCACAATGCCTGCCAGGTACTATGCACTCAAGAAACATTAGCTATTACTAGTTCTAATCCTTTAAAGCACTGTATTTTTATTTTTATCCATCTTTTTAATGGAAATATTATCTTACTTCCCAGAACTTAGAGGATACGTAGAACTTAATTTTCTTTTACTGATAACGCAAAATGATAATAATAATAGTAATACATTAGAATGATAATCTGTCACATTTTAACATTCTTAAATTATTTTTAAACTCAAAGGGCTCTGCTTTTTACATTCTTTCTTGCTTTATATATTTGTATGTCCTTTCTCATCATTTTAAGATTTGAATCTTGCTAATTTTGAGTTGCTTGTTCATATTTGCTTCATCTTCTAACAAATATCTGTAACTTGCAACCCATAAAGACCATAATAGTAGACTGCAAGTGACATCCATGATGCCCAAAAACAACAACAAAAAATCAACCACGCTGTCAAACGTTTTCCTGTTAAGAAACTCTCTTCCTTCTGCATGCCTCACCCCCGCCAACCTGATGCCCCAGTATTTTCTTGTCCTGAGCTGTAGCTTGAAGGGTAGAGATTGATGGATGATGACTGCTGGATAAATAAGGCATAGCATGCTTCTCTCTAGATTCCCAGACTCCACTCAGGTTTAGAAGAAATTGATGATATCTCTTTTCATTCTAAGTGTAATCCGAAACATGTCATAATTATTACTTAATGACTTAAAGTCCCAAGAGCAGAACTGTTTATCTGTGGGAAGATTGAGAGGCAGTCAGATGGACAGATGTAACATCCAATAAAAAACAGTCATGTACTGCTGTGAGTATTCAAGCTGTAGTCTTCAATACTGGCTCAGGCTTGACTCTATTTGTTGCATAACTCATTTATAGTCTTGGATTCTTTTTTTTTTTTTTTTTTTTTTTTTGAGACAGAGTCTCGCTCTTTTTGCCCAGGCTGGAGTGCAATAGTGCGACCTCCTCTCACTGCAACCTCCGCCCCCTGGGCTCAATCAATTCTCCTGCCTCAATCTCCAAAGTAGCTAGGATTACAGGCATCCACCACCATGCCTGGCTAATTTTTGCATTTTTAATAGAGACGGGGTTTCACCATATTGGCCAGGCTGATCTCGAACTCCTGACTTCAGGAGATCCACCCATCTCGGCCTCCTAAAGTGCTAGGATTACCGGCATGAGCCACCGTGCCCAGACAGATACTTTTTGTATTTGCATTTCTTTACTCTAGTGTGGCTATCGCTTTCTTTACTCCAACTCCTTTTCTTGCCACAGAGATTGTTCAACTCTTTTACAACTTAATAACTTCGATGTATGGCTCTTATCTTTAGATTCCTTACAATTGTGTTCTGCCCACAGTTCAGCCAGTTTTGCCTAAGGCTCTTCAATCTCTCTGCCTGACCTAGGATTCATCTATTCTGGATCCCAGTTCTAGGATTTTGGCTGGCTTTTGATTTCTAGACTGTATAAGTAACTCTATCCATTCTTATAGCTCTTGCCCTAACCTGTCTCAGGCCCCTTGAAACATATTATTAGAATATGCTATCTTGTAGAAAGAAGTTGTGAAGAAGTAAGTCTCTCCATAATAAAATCATATTCACTAATTTTTATAATTATATATTTTAACATTTTTATTTCAGATATATTAAAAAGCTATAATTTTTCTTTAAGAGATTATTCTTGCGGGTTATATTTGGCAATAAGCTTATCGACAGTTGTTACGTTTGACATTCATTTGTTGAGCAATCATTTGTGGAACATGTACTTATTAAGTGCCAAGTATGTTACCAGGCAGCAACACACTAGAAATAATAAAGTATAGTCACTAAATTTATGGACAATGGATACAGACTTGTAAACAAATAAGAACCAAGTCTTACCTTGTTAATCTCTCAAAATGATTAGTTTCAAGAGGAACAGAGACTGGAATTAAAATCATCTCAAACACTGGTGGGTCTGGTTCTACAGATTATGTGTTAAATCTCCCAATAATATAGGACAATTAATAACTCTCTTCTTGAGGGAAGGAACAGTTTAGGACATTAAGCTTCAGAATGAGAGTCAACAGCCACAATAGGATTAGAAGTCCACAAACAGTGCCGGATAACCAAAGCAAATCACACTGTCACATTTGATTGCAAATATGCTAAGATCAATGAGCAAAAGGAAGGCTTAGTGGCAGTTGAAACACTAGAAAAGGACACGAATCACTGGGAATAAGATCTTTTTGAGGGTCTCCTGCCTCACTGAGAAATGTGAGTATGACAGTGATAAAGGCAATAGAAAGGGAGGTTTCTAGGAATAAAAAGTAAAGCTGGTTCTGCCTAAAATGTTGCTGCTTGAAGCTTCAAAACAGTAAAGATCTTTGATTCCCTACCAGTAGCCCTGGGAAAGTGGTTGACCCCCACATTCTAAAGAACTCAGTGTTCCCAATTTCTCCAGATGTTCTCAAAACTTCCACTGCTTTGCAAAATAAGCCTCTACAATTCTAAATTATCCTTTGTTATCTCATCAAAAAGAGCAAGTTGTAAAGGAGCCAGGACTGTCCTGGAATTCTATTTCTAGTGGATCCAGTCTGTTAAATCCTTGACCAAAAATTCCTGGCTAGTGACCACATTAGGATTCAACAAGTGAAGAAAAGTAGGTTGTGCTGCTTCTCAGAGGAATACAAAGGAGGCTGTATGATGCAACCAGACTATAACTTGCCCTTCATCCTGAGGTCTTTGATACAAAATGGTCCCCTGAGATTCAAGACCTGATCTCTCAACTTCTGTTTAAAACATTCCAGAACTAGGACATCCCTGGGACTCTTGAGGACCTCTCAGAACTAGCTGACCTCCTTGAGTATCCTCTTAATCTGTGGTTAGCCTTAATCTGTAGATTTCCTTGACCCTTCATTGTTGCTAGCTTCTCCTCAGCAGTGGAACTAAGCTCATAGATCCACAAATGATACCCTAAATCAGTGAATAGACAGAAGAGTTCTAAACAGTGTCATATAAGGTCACTCATAAACCTCTAGCACCAAGTCTGGCTCAGTGTTAGATTCAGATAGACACAAAACCTTCAACAATGTACCAGACCCTGGAAGGTTGACTAGATATGACCGTGTCAAATCTGTAGTTCACAAGTCCTGGAGCTTCTAAGAGGATAGAGAAGATGAGAGGATGGTGACCTCTGGTTAACACGCTGGTCCTGAGAGCTATAGATAAAGAAAATCTCAGTACAGGTGATTTCAATCATGCAAGCTCTGAACTGCATATCAGAAATCTCCTGGGGATAATATTGAAAATCTAGGAGCCAGTGGCCCAATCCAGACAGACTATTTCAGAATAGCTTGTGCTGCAGCCCATTGAGATGAATCTGATGCAGACTGCTAGGCAGAAAGATGCCTTGGCTGATAGCTAAGCTTCACCCAACCACCTTTATAAAGCAAGCAGACACATCATTACATTTTCTTGTTTGTTTTTTCTCATCTGATAGCCTGAGTATGAGAGATAAAGCATATACAGGAGTTGCTGAGACAAATACGTGTTCAGCAACAGCCCTTCTCCAGAAGATTCACACTCTTTTCGTATCTTTGGGCACTGGTTTTCCCTCAGCTCTAATGACCTTGCAATGTTGGCATTCACATGGTGGAGGACCTGTTGCAAAACAGCTCTAAAGTTTGAAATCAAAAAACACGACTGGGACATTCACCTTTGCCTGTGGCTCCCACCCACCTCCAGGATAACAACTCTCTTTTCCCTTCCACTCTGTCCTCTCCTTTCCAACCCATCCAATCTCATGTTTAAGTAATGTGGCCTAAAGTTCTAGGTTACTTGGGGGCAGTTTGGGTTTATGCCTGTTGTTGAGGATTAACTATTAATTACATCCTTTCCTTTTCAAAAACATCCTGAGTTGGATGATAAATTACATGGCCACTCAATCAGTGAGCGAATGCTCTCTCTAGAGAGCCCCGTTCCCATGCAAGAGGCTGCATCAACAGCATTTCGTAACAGCAACTGCAGCTGCATCTTCTTAGACAATGAAGGACGGGGAAGAAAAGGAATGCCAGAAGTCAGTGTTTTTCTTCTTCCTTACTCACAATTCCCAATTGTTTCCCCTGTCCATCAGTTTTATTTCTAGAGCACAGCCTGCCAGGAATGCACTCAAGCTGTGGAGACAGATTCTCCATCTGTAGGAGATGACTGCCCAGGTCAGGCACAGCCTCCTCACTTCCATTTATTCCCATCTTAGGGAATTGAAAATGCAGCACCTAAAGAATCAATCTCTCTGCTTTTTGAGAAAATGGAGTTGATCCTAGGGGAGATAAAACAAATGTTAGATTAGCTTTGCCAGATAGAATTGTGGAATGTTCTATTCTATATCAAATATATATATTCCTAATACATTCCAAAAGGATTGAGGTTCACATTCAAGAATGTAGACCATAGAGCAAGATAATATCAATTAAGAAAAATGAAACAAAAAAGTAAGGACAGTGGATCAATAGACTGAGGATAATATTGCAAATGCCAATTTCATTCTGTGTGCAGCAGGAAATAAGGATAAGAAGACTTCTCACTTAGTTGTTTTCAAGCTACTTTGAAATAATTATGGTATACACCAGATATGGACAATGTATCACACCTATTGCACTAATGACATTTAGATAGGTGTAAAACCAAAGCAGTGATGACAATAAGGCTAAGTTAACTTGGGATTAGAAGGTACCATTTGCATAAGTAAAGATACAGAGTTAATGCAACCATTGTACATAATCTGTATTGTAGAGAATGTAAGACTCATACCTGCTGACCAATTTAGCAATTTAGTGACTAGCTTATATTGACATTTTTGTTGGTTTGGGCAACTTGACTGCACTTAATAGATACATTATGGCTTATATTTCATCTTTCTCACATTCCATAATGACTTACAGCTAAATTCTCTAATGCAGGGCCTTTTCCCATAGAGCTTTCTGACTAGAATGCTTTTCCCCTCAGGATTTACAACCCAAATGATATTAAATGCATTTCTTTTTAAAATTTTTATGGAAGGCTATGAAAATTTTATCATTGACTTCTAGGAAGCAGAAACCTATGAGGAAAGATGACTGAAGCTAACAAAATTCTAAAGGATATACATAAAATTACTCAATCAGTAATTTTAATAGTCTAACTCTGTAGAGACATAATTGAGATTCATCTCAATGAATATGACCATTTACAGGCTGGGATACGGAGGCAAAGGCTACCCTCACACAGTGCAGGTGAGAATATTACTTGGCGCAGTTTTTTAAAAGGCTACTTGTCAACAGTTTCCTTTTTTTTTTTTTTTTTTTTTTTTTGAGACGGAGTCTCACTCTGTCGCCCAGGCTGGAGAGCAGTGGCAAAACCTCGGCTCATTGCAACCTATGCCTCCCTGATTCAAGGGATTCTCCTGTCTCAGCCTCCCAAGTAGCTGGGATTACAGGCTCGTGCTACTACACCTAGCTAATTTTTGTATTTTTAGTAGAGATGGGGTTTCACCATGTTGGCCAGGCTGGTTTCAAACTTCTGACCTCAGGTGATCTGCCCACCTAGGCCTCCCAAAGTGCTGAGATTACAGGTGTGAGCCACTGCGCCCAACC
Organism: Theropithecus gelada; assembly: GCF_003255815.1. NCBI lineage: Eukaryota > Metazoa > Chordata > Mammalia > Primates > Cercopithecidae > Theropithecus > Theropithecus gelada. The sequence continues at coordinate 42,950,914 of NC_037680.1, forward strand.
AACAGTTTCTTAAATAAAGTTTCGTGTACTCTTTGGCTCAGCAATTAAGCTACCATGTAGAAATCCTTGCTGAAGTTTGAGAAGTCATATTTGCAAGGATGTTTATAATAACATAATACTTTTAACTCCAAAGAGTAGAAATAAAATATCTACCCTAAGGGTCTAATAACAAAAATTCTAGTACATTGCTATCATGGAATACTAGTTAGTTACAAAAAGGAATGAGATGTATATGCCTGTGCTCATATGGAAAGTTTCACCAAATCAATTACTAAGTGAAAATGTAAAGTTGAGAACAACTTGCACCATTCACCTTTGAATAAAATGTTGTATAATGATTATATACACAAAGTTGTATACGTTAGCATGTGCATAATGTTTTCCCCTCTGGACATGAGTAAAGTGTTACATCTACAGAAAGAGTCCAAAAAGGTGTCAGAGGATTCTGTTGCTTTCCAGTTAATATTTCTATACTACTTGAACATAACTCACCATGTATATGTATTATCAAAGCCCAGAAATGGAAAATTTGCACACTGAAGTTTGAGGAATAAAGGACAGCTCAACTAAAATGACATCAATCCACTTGAAATTTTGCAGCCATCTGTGTGAATAAGTGTTCTTTAAATACCTCTTGACTTCAACCGACTTGGATTTTGCTTTTGGATTATTTTTTTCACTTGGGTTGGTTACTTCCCATTTGGAGTTGATTATCTGATGCCTACTTTTTTACTTGTCTGTGGCAAACAGTTTATTAAGGCTGACTTAATTGACTTTTGCTACTTTCTCCTTGGATTCTGACTGCAGCTATGTTCTGCTTCCAAGTCAGTCCATTTTGGCTTCAGGTTCTATTCTTCAATATGTCCACTTAATTCTAGACTCAACTTTCTCACTCTGACAATTTCAGCCAACAAATTCCTAGAATATGTTATCTTGCAAAAGAAAGTGGTAAGTAAGCAACTTTCTCAAAAGCATAAATATGCACTGCCATTTAAAAATTATTTTATCTCTAATTGATAAATAGTAATTATATATACTTAGGGGATACAAGGTGATGCTATTTTATATATATATATAGTGTATATATATATGTAGGTATACACACACATTGTGAAATGATTATATCAAGCTAATTAATATACCCACTATCTCACAAACTTATCTTTGTAGTGGAAACATTTAAAATCTATTCTTTTAGGATTTTGAAATATACAACACATTATTATTTAACTATCACCACCATGCTGTTCAATAGAGCACTTATACTTATGCCTCCTCTCTAACTGAAATTTTGCACACTTTGACCAACATCTTTCCTTTCCCCATTCACCCCCTCACCCCCAGTCTCTGGAAAGCACCATCCTACTCTCTACCTCTAAGAATTTGTCTTTCTTAGATTTCACATATCTATGAGATCATGCGGTACTTGTCTTTCAATGCCTGGAATATTTCACTTGACATAATGTCTTCCAGGTTCATTTATGTTGTCACAAATGATGTGTATTCAAAAGAACTGAAATTAGTTTGTCGAAGAGATATCTGCTCTCCCATGTTTGCTGCAGTATTATTTACAATAGCCAAGATATGGAAGAAACCTAAGTATCCATCAACATATGAATAGATAAAGAAAATGTAGTTTATATACACAATGGAACATTATTCAGACTTTTAAAAAAGGAGACTCTGTCATTTGCACTGCCATTTGTTTGGATTATAATTCTTAAAAGTTTTTGATTCAGGCATTTTCTGAAATAAAAAAAACTAGAACTGGCACATTTACTGAAACCCTGGAGGCTTCTTAGAACTGGCTATTTACCTCTGCTTCCAACAACTCCAAAAATGTCTATGTGTTTTTCCAGGATTCCAACCCACCCTCCCCGCAACATGCCCAAAAGTTTAATGTGAAACCAAAAATACAGATGTCCATCCCCTTCTCGAATTGGAGAGAAACTAGAGAGGTGCCTTGAAACATATTAGGGTGAGCATAATTTAGTTTTTATCTCACTCTGAGTTGGGCAAAAATGTCCAACATAGAACCCCAGGGCCAGAGAAAGAGTAGATATGGGCAAGAACCTGTAATCAAGTGCTTAGACCATGTCGCCTCTGGGAGAACTCAGAGGGTGAGCAGCTGGTGGACTGGAAGCCTCGCCTTAGCATTTAAAATAGAAAAGACAGACTATTCTACTCAACACAATATATTCACCCAGGGTCTATGGCCCCCAAATCAGTCTCACCTCCTGTTCTAGTTTAAAACCAAATGCCCTATCATACTATCACACCTTTCTAGGCAGAATTTCCATGAGTGGGGCCCCAGATTCTGCATTTCTATCAAGCTCTTTGATGTCTAGGCAGTCAGTGTGGCACCTGACTCACACCATCATCAGAGCCGTCCATTGAGCTGGTTATCCTTATCCAGCACCAGGCTGAGTCAAGCCAATTACAAATACTGCAGAGACAACAGGGATACCTGTTTGCTAGGGATTCCAGGATGGAATATAAGAAGATGGAGCCTCATTTGTAATAAACAATAATTGAACAAATGTATGTAAATGATAATCTCAGCTGGGTCAGGAAATACTCACCAACTGAAAAATAACCTCTGAAGCCCTCAGATGAAATCTTATCTTTAACCTCAAAGGCTCCCTCTTTCCATGTTGCTGCAATGAGACCTCACTTGTCTGGTTGGTTAGTCCTCACTAATAGAAGAGAAGGAACCAACGCGGGAAAAGAAAAGTGATATCTGTTTGTACAAGATTTTCTCATGTGACAATGGGTGACTGTGCATTGCTGATATCTGGGGTGGGGGTAGGGGTGGGCAGAGGTTATAGATGCTCTTCTCACACTGACAAATACTGAAAATGGTTAGTGGAAATAATGGGATCAGACTCCCAGAAATCAAGGATGTCCCTTTTACTCCAATGCCTCCACCATAAGCTTTCAGGAGGGAGTCTCAGGTGGTAGATAGATGGTGAGTCAATCTCTGAATACCCCAGTTGTGATGCATATCTCAACCCAATGAGATCTAGGGCTGGAGTGTCGATTTCCCAATCCCTCAGTAAGGGATTGGGGAAAATACTGTTATTTTTATTTCTAGTATGCTTTAGACAGGTATTTACCCTACTTTGGGAAAATCAGTGAGAGTGTATATCCCCTAGCAAACCATCTACCACACAAGGCTATGGAGACAGGATGTCCAGTTTTGAAGTGCTTGGCTCTGCCTCCAGTTCTCCAGTGGAGACTGATATGCAGCAGCAGGTCCAAGGGTTGTGTGCCATCTGGGATCTGTTGACCCCTTTTCCTGAGCCCATGTTCAAATTGAGGTCTTTCTTCTATTACTTTAAACATATCCATGGGAAAGAAGGGACTCACAGTACCTATCCCCCAGGTGCAAGACTTTAATTAATCTCTGCAGTCAAGAGTAGAGTATTTATGCCTAAACTTTGATTTCTCCTATGTTAAGTAATGGACCAAATACATTCAGCAATATCCAATATATGTGATAGCTTCATCCCCAGAAAAGAGAACTACACATCTAAAATCAAATTTAAAACAAAAAACAGAAAGAGAGAGGGTAAAGCATATTTGGAGAATATTACAAGGTATTTAAATATGCAAAGCTATCCAAAGCACACACTTTTCACTTTTTTGAGGATAAAGGCTTTCAGATTAGAATATGCTTTAAACTGTACAGGTGGCAAGAAATGGATTAGAATTTCACTTCCTCTAGTGCATTCTAGAGCTGTATGTCAAAGTCCTCTGTATGCTTATATTGAATCAGACTTAGAAGCAAAACCAGAATAGTGAAGAAGATAAATACACAGAATAATCCCTTATGCAATCAACAGTTACACATATTACTTTCAGAAACCCTTTATATCATCTCTGTCAATTAGTTTTTATCAGGACTTTTTGGAGTGTCACTTATAAATAAAGAAAATAAAGCTTATTCAAGTTAAATAATTGGGTTAATGTGTACCCAAATTGAAACCAAGTTTTATAGTTCTAAATCCCAAAGACTTCTTCATTGGACTTCCCGCTCAAATACTGATTGCCAGGTAGCCTCAGCAAATCACTCTTTACAGGTCTGTCTTGTAAAAACAGCAGTTGGATTATAGAATCTTTAATTAAGGCTAGTCATAGCAGGTATGGTTCCCAGGATTCTGTTTATTACAGGGCCCAGTTTCCTTCTACTTTGCCATAAACTGCTTTCCTGAATGAACAGCAGTGGGGGAAAGTATCCACAAGAAGCATCACCCACCCAAACTCTTTCCCATTTCAAGATATTTTTCAGTCCAATATCCAAACCGGAACCCATCATTTTCATTAATGAGAGGGGCCCATCGGTGTGTCATTCCACATGCGCTCATCATTTGTCTTGTTTTGACCAAAGTCATAAGTTTTGAAGCTAATACAATCAGTCACACTATCACTTGTAAAAGAAAACCTCCAGAAGATACACATTTTATAGAGCAAAACAATGCAAAAACAACCACCACCACCATATCTCTGTTGATCTAGTCAATACCAAAATGCCCAACTGACTAAATCGACCACGCTGCTTCCAATCACATCAATGCCTCTACTTTTATACTGACTATTCTTTTGGGAAAATCAGTCTTGAAATCTCTGTTATTTAGAATAAGAGATAGGATTCCTAGAAGTGTACACCAATCTGCATAACCTTTCCTCCATTTTATACTATCATTGTATCATGTAATGTAAGTCATCGTCATATAGGGTGTCTAGAATTTTACACTAACAGAGAATGTTGGTTTCAAAAGCTTACCTGATGGAATTAGAAAACTGACTGCACATGCCATGCAAACGCCCACAGACCACGGCTGCTCTTGAAGTGTACTCTTGAAGTAACTCTCTCAATGCACGTTCAAAATTTAAAATCTCTATCCTCCTGCTGGGAACCCTAAGGGTGTGTATGGGATGGGGCAGGTGGGAGTGGCTGGGAAAGGCTGGCAGCAGATAGCGGCTATCACCATTAAGGACACAGCAGCAAGAAAAATGCACTTACTTGCTACGAAGCGACAGGTCTCCACCAGTGCCTGAGGGAATCTTCAGGAGCAGGGCTCCTTGGAGCCCTTTCCTCCTCCTGGGCTTCTCTTTCTCCACGGATCTCTCGGGTTTTCTGAGCTCTAGTTGTGGAGAAGCTGCTGTTAGGCTGGCGTCTGCCCTCACCAGCTGCGGCTCTGCAGTAAATGGGCCCACTAAATTTCCAGTTAGACACCGACTCCCTAGGGCGGCTCTCCAGCCGCTGACCCGGAGACCTCTCCTGCCCAAATGTCCAGTTGAGCCGCGCCCGCTGCTTGGAAGCTGTTTTCGTCTCCTTTCCACTCCTCCCTCCCCTCTCCCGGCCACTCCACTCTCTCCCCCGCCCTCATCTCCAGGCCAGTGAGGGACTTCAGCATCCAGATCGCGCGTGGCCGGGTGATACTGACAGAGACCTGCTGCAGCGGCAGTAACAGCAGCAGCTGTGGCGTCTCCTCCAGCCGCTGCCGGGAAGGGAGGGAGGAAGAGGAGTGGGGGTTGATGAGGAGGGGAAGAGGGGAGAGGGTCTTCAGAGCCTGAAGGAATGAAGGGGCTAGGGAACAGCCAAGGGGGAGAGGAAAAGGAGGAGTGCGGTGCAGCTAAGTTGGGGGGGGAAGAGAGAGTGAAAATGAGGGAGAGGAGAGGAAGACAGCAAACTCTGGTACTCTGGTTCTTTAACCTCCAGTTGTATTCTCTCTCCCCTTGCCTAGGTGGTCCAGCAGAACTTAGAGGGGCAATTGTCAGCCTGCAGCATTCAAATCTGGGCATTGCTGTAGCTAAGAGTTTGTAATCTTGTTGTTGTCGTGTGAGTCTGTGTGTAGCTGTTTTTGGGAAAGAGTCAAGAGTCGGCTGGAGCTGCTTTGTACTCTGGATCGCTTTCCCACTCTAGTGATTTGAAACACGAGGGACAGAGGAAAAATTATGTTTATTTTAGAGAACTGCGGCAATACAGTGTAGTTTGGGAGTGAAGGCAAGAGGGGTTGGACCTTCTTCCCAAAGGCCACACCACAGAACCTTCATTTTGTCACCCTATTTGGTGCACACATCACATCACTTACTTCAAAAATATATCAGCATATGTCTCTGAATGATAAGAACTTCTTAAGATTTTAACTCAATACCCTGGTCACATCTAAAAATTAACAATAATTATTTTGTAGCATCAAACATCCACTTGATTTCTTTTTAATGGACAACTGACTGATTGCAGGCTTCTCTTCTCCACACTCTGGTGATGATGCAAATGAATTTTCTAGAGCATAAAACTTTCCCTTAGAGCAGTCTGACACATATATCCCTTTTCACCCAGTAAAATTCTACACACCTTTCCGTACATTCAAACACAATATAAATTTAAAGAACTTAATAATATCAAATATTTCAAAGTTCTAATATGATATTTAAAATAAAAAGAAGTACTGCTTTTTATAATGTGTAATGAACAGGCAGTTGATCCCAAGATATTGTACAAACCAATCATATAAATGAGAGGCAAAGAGATGGGAAACCAATGGTGTTGGTTTTATATTCTGAGTTGGCCAGCCATTTTCTTGTTTTGGAACAAATATTTGTTTTGGAACAAATATTTGGCACTACAGTTCTATAATGGTTATATAATATTACCAGGTGGGATCTGAAAAGTTTTGGCAATTACTGTGCCCCTAATAATGAGCTGAGGATCCTTCCTCCCCTATTGAGTTTCTCAGCAGGAGGAACTATGCAGTGGAGAGTCTGTTTTCAACATTTCTGCCTTAAGAACTTTATAAGCATATTTCTAAACTGTGCTTTCTAGGAATGTATTCAGCAGGTGGAAGCTCTAGACACTGCATACTCTCCCATGTCAGGAGAGAAGCTGGCTCTATCACGCTACACTTGAACCAGATATGCCCCTGTGGGCATTGGCTTCCTTTCAGTCTGTTTAAATGGGAGCTGTTATTAGAGATGTCAGTGTCAGAAGTGTGGATGGACCCGATGTTTCAATTCTCAAAAAACTTCTCTACATCCAGAGTTGATGAAACCCTGTATAAAAAAAGACAAGCAAACAGCTCTCCCAAAACACACTCAAACAAACCCAAAACTCTTTCTTTGGAGCTGTGTTCTCCAGTTGCATCATCTTTTTCTACCTGGCTACATGGTAGCCATCACATTCTGCCTTTATGGACACTCTTATTTGTTAACAATTTATTTTGTGGTTGATAGTCTTTTCCTCCATTCACACTCTTGCTTTCCTTCTTAAAAACTTTCTCATCCATTTGAATACCAACAACTATTTGGATGAAGCGTCCAACAGCCTAACTTCTGATTTCATCCCTAATGGATTATCATTTTCTCCACATCATCTCTGCTATCAATTCCCACTTTCACCGTTTGAATCCTATCATAGTTAGCAACTACTTTGTATTTCTTCTTAGCGCTTATCTGGCATGCTAAATATCTATTGCTTATTTGTTTATTTTCTGTCTTGTTCCACTAGAATGCATTCTGCATGACAGCTGATACTTGTTTATTCCCCGTTCTACAATAGGGCTTAGAAGAGAGGATGTAGTAGAGTAGGTACCAGTATATTTGCTAAAGTATTGAGCATCATGCATGACCTAATCTACTCTATGCTTTGTGCGCAAATGTGGAGATTCACTATAGGAATAGACCATAGATCACATGTAATATAAAGAACATGAGAATTGTTTGTTGGTCTGTTTCATTCTTAAACCCTGGTGCTTGGATGCTTTAAATCTTCTATAACATATAGGTGTGAGAATTTCCTTTGGCTTCAGAATCTTGACATACAGCATGGGTCTGCCTGAAAAGAAATGGTAAAAATAAGAAAGTTCAGTCCTGTCTATGGGGAATACCAAGGGATGCAGAGAAATAAAGCACTCAGCCTCAAACCTAAGCTATTTTTGATAATAGCCATTCTAACATGTGTGAGGTGATATCTCATTCTGAGATTATCAAAAAGATGAATGATAACAAGTGTGGGTGAGGATGTAGAGAAAAGAGAACCCTGTCCAGTGTTGGTGGGAATGTAAATTAGTACAGCCATTTTGGAAAAGGGCAAACTCAAAAAACTAAAAATAGAATTACCACATGATCTAGCAGTCTCACTCCTGGGTATATATCCAAAGGAATTTAAATTGCTATGTCAAAAGGATAGTTGCAGTCCCATTTTAATTCAGCGTTATTCACAGTAGCCAAGATATGGAAGCAACCTATATGTTTATTGATGGATAACTAGGTAAAGAAATGTGGTATATATACAAAATTAAGTACCATACAGCCTTTACAAAGAAGGAAATTATGTCATTCAAGACAAGGTGATACTAGTGTACATTATGTTAAATTAAATAATCCAGGCAGAGGATGATAAATGCCACATGATCTCACTAATATGTGGAACTAAAAAAGTCAATCTCATATAACAGAGACTAGAAAGGTGGTCTCCAGAGGCTTGGTTGGGAAGGGGAGGGAGAAGGAAATACAAAATGTTGATCAAAGGGTACAAAGTCTCAGTTAGAATGGATGAATACATTTTAGTGATCTCTTGCATTGCATGGTGACTACAGCTAAAAATAACGTATTGCATATTTGAAAATTGCTTAAAGAATAGATTTTTTAACATTCTCACTACAGAAAAAAGGATAAGCTGGTGAGACAATGGATATGTTAATTAGCTTGATTCAATGTTTTACAATGTATATACAAATCAAAGCATCACAGTGTACCCCATAAATATAAGCAATTATTTATTAATTTAACATAAAGTAAAATAAAATAAAATAAAATTCAAAAAAGGGAGCTGTGCTTCTTAGAATGCATTCAGAAGGTAGAAGATCTAGACCCAAATGTTCTGTGTTGTCAAGAGAGAAACCTCCTCTTTCACACTGCACTTGAACCAGATAGGCCTTGGGAGACATCACTTTCCCTTTAGCCCATTTAGATAAGGGTTGGTTATTCTTACCTCAAACACATCAGTGTCAAGAGTATGAATGGATACTTCCCATAGCTTTATTATAGGATAATATAAAATAGAGACTGATTTTGGATCGCTGTCACAATGCCAGCCTAGAAAAATGAATATAATGTGAACCATATTGTAGAATCATGTCTTTCTGAATCATTTGAATTTTATGATTTTTTATTTTATTTTATTTTATTTTTTGAGACAGAGTCTGGCTCTGTTGCCCAGGCTGGACTGCAGTACTATGATCTCAGCTCACTGCAATCTCTGCCTCCCGGGTTCAAGCAATTCTCCTGCCTCAGCCTCTCAAGTAGCTGGGATTACAGGCGTGTCCCACCATGCCTGGCTAATTTTTGTATTTTTAGTAGAGGCGGGGTTTCACCATGTTGACCAGGCTGGTCTTGAACTCCTCACCTCAAGTGATCTGCCCTCCTCAGCCTCCCAAACTGCTAGGATTACAGGCGTGAGCCACCATGCCTGGCCTTTTATATTCTTAATACGTCATATATTCTTTTGCAAATGCAGGTTATCTTTTCAAGTGCTATGGGCAGTATCGCTGGCAAATACCTATTGTTTTTGTTTTTTTTTTTTTAAATAATACATTTAGGGGCTGCAAGTGCAGATGTCTTATATGGATTGTGTTGAAGTCTGGCCTTTCAGTGTACCCCTCACCTGAGGCAATTTTCAACCCTTGCTCCTTCCCATGTTCCCACCTTTTGTAGGCTCCAATGTGTTTTATTCCACTCTGTGTCTATATGTACCCATTGTTTAGCTCTCACTCATGAGAACGTGTACAAATACATCTTATTTGTTCCTTTCAGTTTTTTATCATCCTTACATGCCTGCACAAACACAGTACTGCCCAGAATCAGTTTCTTGTCATTGTTCTTATGTGTACAACATTCAACTTATGATTCTAACTATTAATACTCATGTGTTTGAGTTCCTTGGAATTGCTCTAGAAAACCTTGCTGCAATCTTCAACCCTGTCCTAAGTTCCAGAACTATAAGAATCTGTATCCAATCAGTGAAAAAAACTGTGAAGAGCTGTTTGCGAATCACAGAGGAGAAAAATAAACAACTTGTTTCTCAGGGATTCTCAGAAATGAAAGAACAGGTCATAGATGATAAGAGTCACTTGGACCTCTCTCCAAAAATGTAGACAAAATCCCCTCTAGACTATTGATAATTCATTGATACATTTCTAAACTGGTTTCAATTTTCCTAAGATATATACGTAAACACATTGTCCCAGTTCTACTTTTCAAATATGTTCCAAAGTCAGGCATAGTCAATACAAATCTTAGAAAACAAAGTCGACTTAACATTAGAAATCAGCAGAGAAAATATGTCAAACATCTCATTAAGAAAACAGACTCATAATATAAGTTGGACATTTTATACCTGTATTATTTAATACTTTGTATTCCCTAAAACAGATTCCAAAAATCATAGGAACATCTGGAGTTTGTGTTCAAAATGTTCCTGACCATAATACATTCCATTACCAATTTCATGTCCAAAAATTCTCTCTCAAGTAATTCCCAGTCAGGCTTGGCAGAAGCCCAGGATAGTATATTTTCAAGTGAAAAAATAAAATACAATTACACAGATAATTACAAAGTTGTAATCTGTCATTTATCTAGAAGTCCCATTGTTACTTGTGTGTATATACATGAAATAGTTGAATATGTGTATGCCATGTGCAAAAGTCAGAATTGACTGCTGTAATAATAAAAAAAAAAACTAAAATAATAGTGGCTTGAATAAAACAGAAACTTATTTCTCTCAAACCTATGATTCCAGGTATAAGCAGTCCAGGGCTACAAAATACAAAGGAATCAGGACATTTTCAATCTTGTTGGTTTTTCTACCTCTAGAGGACAACCCCCACTTGCATGAATGAGGATGGATTAACAACACTTTTACATTCCAGGCAATGGAAAAATAGAATAGAGGAAACTAAAAGTATTAATTAATACCTTCTTGAGTTCATATCTTTTTAGCCAGAACTTAACCCCATAGACACAACTGGTTGCAAGGAAAGGTGAGTAATGTCATATTTATTTTGGTGCCTATTTCAAGAGCTAAAAATTGAGATTTCTAATAAGGTAGGTAAAGGTAACAGTAAGTTTGGGGGGATGACCAACACTTCTGTCATGCCATGTCTGTGTCTACAGTTGACATTCTGTTTGGACTGGATGTCCCTGCTGAATTAGGAAAAATGTGTGACTTTCAAAGATTTTAGAACTTGCAAAAGCATAATCAAATTTACCAACAAACCTTTCCTCTAACCTAAATTAGAATTATGAAGCAAGGAATTCATATTGAAGAATTGAATACTATAATAATCGATTCTAGTTTATTTCCTCAAATTCACTAGGTTTCACAGTTATATTATTTCATTTATTTCTACCACTTTGTGTTTGGTTTGATAAGACACCAGCTCAAAATTTTTCTCACGTGATTTTTCCTTCCCCAATTATTTAAGACAAGGAAAACAAACCCTAGAAATTCCTAACTACATTTTCAGTGAAACTATGAAACATCTGTAACATCAAAATACACAATATTAAATAGAATGTAGATGGAAAAGTTAAAAATGATTTAGTAAAGTAAAACAAAGAAAGTCTAACTTAATTGTCTGTAAAAAGTGAAACTGGTAAGAATCAAGCTAATTCTATCTACAGACAACTATGGCATCTCAGTCCTTGAAGAGACCTTGTTATTTTGCAACTGGACAAGGTTGGATGCTGAAAACAAAGTTGTTTGAACATCTTTAGGTCACCAGAAGGCCAGCTCCAACTTACCCTGACTACTGCTCTCATCCTCTACTTAAGGTGAGAAGTATGTTCTCTAGAAAATCTGCATTATAGAGTCTTGAAATCTGAGGTATTAAACACAGAAGATGAAGAGAAGTGCTGCCCTGGAAGCAAGAACATTAAAAAGTTTGTATTCTAAATCATGAGATTCTTCCCCTCACTCCAGGTTCTTTCCCTTGCTCAGAACCCAGAAATCCGGTCCCTACATTTTATATTTCAGAAGGACTGTTCTAAAGTCTTCCTCTGAAAAACCTACCTGATCCATAGGGGTAGACCCACTGATATTGGCATTTTAGTGTCCTCAACAAAAAAGTTAACTGATTACAGGCTCATCCTAGAATAAAGCCTTCTAATCCTCAAGATTGACTTCCTAAACTCCCAAACATATGCATAAATACATAGAGTATCCTGTTGGTTTCTTAGTGATCACTAACCAAGAATCACTGGATATTTGAGGAATGCCTTCAGCATGGCAGAGAAAAATTGAAACAAACTTATTGAAAGAAGTGATTTAGTGGAGGTAGAGATCGTAAGGCACAGAAGAAAATTCAAACATAGTACGACCAATATGAGAAATAAGAGAGGTATATTTATGAAGCAAGAAGAGGATGCCGTATTTTAAAGGAACAGAATAGACAAATACTGTATGATCTCATTTACATGTGGAATCTGAAAAACTCCACCTCATTGAAGCAGAGTGTAAAAATGTGGTTTCCAATGGCTGGGACATAGGAGAAATAAGGAGAGGAGATGTTGGGAAAAGGGCACAAACTTTCAGTTATAAGATGAATAAATTTTAGGGATCTTGTGTACAGCATGATGACTACAGTCAGTAATACTTTATTTTTTTGTCAGAATTTGCTAAGAGAGTATATCTTAAGTGTCCTCACCACAAACACACACCCACACAAATAGTAATTATGTGTAATAATGAATGTGTTGATTAATTTGACCATGGTAATTATTATATAATATATACATATGTTAAATGATCTCATTGTACATCATGAATATGTGTAACTTTTATTTCTCAATTAAACCTCAATAAAGCTAAAACATAAAGGAGCAGTATATGAAAGAGCTCTTGGAAATTTAATCTATGAGAGCTTATTATTATTATTATTATTAAATGTTTGGTAATAAAATTATGGAAATTATCAAGAATGTATGGGAAAAAAGGACAAAGAGAACATTTAACTTCAAAGTGAAGAAATGTGACAAACCCTATTTCTGCCAGGTGATCAAGGTCAGCATCAACAGTCATAAATCATATTGATTGTATGTACCTTCGATATGTGATATCATGAAAATCGCACTTTACCTCTGGGATATTCCTCCAAAATCCCTTATCATCAGACTAATAATGAGGGAAACATCAGACGAATTCCAATAGAAGAACAACCTACAATATACCCAGCACTCTTCAAAACTGTTAAAGAAATAAAACAAGGAAAGTTTAGGAAACATCCATGTCCAAAAGGAGCCTAAGAATATGACAACTAAATGTAATATGGCAAGTTGAATGGGATCCAAGAACAGAGAAAGGACATCAGGTAAAAACCAAAGAGATCAGACTTACATGTAGGGGGCGGAGCAAGATGGCCGAATAGGAGCAGCTCCAGTCTTCAACTCCCAGCGCCAGCGACACAGAAGACCGGTGATTTCGGCATTTTCAACTGAGGTACTGGGTTCATCTCACTGGGGAGTGCCGGACGATC
>NC_037680.1:42974271-42974414 GCF_003255815.1 Theropithecus gelada
TAAATGACGAGTTGATGGGTGCAGCACACCAACAAGGCACAAGTATACATATGTAACAAACCTGCACGTTATGCACATGTACCCTACAACTTACAGTATAATAATAATAAATAAATTAAAAAAAAAAAAAAAAAAAAACCAAA
>NC_037680.1:42974514-42986815 GCF_003255815.1 Theropithecus gelada
ATTCCCAAAAAATATTACAGTATAATAATAAAAAATAAATAAAAAAAAAAAAAAAAAAAACCAAAGAGATCTGAATTAACCATGTACTTTAGTTAATAATTATGTCTCAACATTGTTTTATTGATTGCAACAAATGTACTCTATTAATGTAAAATGTTAATAATAGAGTAAATTGTGTGTATATCTTGGGGGTATATGAGTATTCTTTGTAATATTTTCTCAATTTTTTGCTAAATTTAAAACTTTTCTAAAAAGTAAAGTCTATTATTTAATTTTTTTTAAAAAAGTCCTGTTTGTGTAGGCAAGACTCATGGATGGATGCCAAGATTAGTGAAAGAAAGTATTTGCACAGTCTCAAAGAATCTATAGGATAGGTATTCATTACAAAGGGGAAAATAGTAACTTTATAGTGGATTATCCTGACAAAGGCCAACATAATCAAATGACCAAAGTTAATATCACCAATAATAAGACTTCGGGTACCATGTTTCTCTGATATAATTCACTGTAAAGGCATCAATATAATTTCTGTGGTATTTTCCCAAATATGCATAAATTCAATATAAACCAGAGAATACATCAGAGCAGCTCAAATTAAGGAATATTCCACAAAATAGTCAGTCCGTCCTCTTCAAAGTGTCAAGGTTTTGAAAGGCAAAGAAAGACCAAGGAACAGTCATGGATTATAGGAGACTAAGGCAATATAACAATTAAATATAGCATGGAACTCTGAAACTATCTTTTTTTCCATTGCTCTTTTGTATCAAACATTTATTTTATTTTACGTTTTATTTTAAGTTCTGGGATACATGTGCAGTATGTGCAGGTTTGTTACATAGATATCCACGTGTCATGGTGGTTGGGTACAGCTATCAATCTGTCATCTAGGTTTTAAGCCCCACATGCATTAGGTATTTGTCCTAATGCTCTCCCTCCCCTTGCTCCCCACCCTCTGATAGGCCTAGAGTGTGACATTCCCCTCCCTGTGTCCATATGTTCTCATTGTTCAGCTCCCACTTATGAGTGAGAAGATGTGGTGCTTGGTTTTCTGTTTCTGTGTTAGTTTCATGGGAATGATGGCTTCCAGCTTCATCCACTACCCTGCAAAGGACATGACTTCATTCTTTTTTTATGGCTGCATAGTATTCCATAGTGTATATGTGCCCCATTTTCTTTATCCAGTCTATCATTAATGGGCATTGGGGTTGGTCCCAATCTTTGTTATTGTAAATACTGCTGCAATAAACATATGCATGCATGTGTCTTTATAGTAGAATGATTTACAATGCTTTTGGGTATATACCCAGTAATTAGATTGCTGAGTTAAATGGTACTTCTGGTTCTAGATCCTTGAGGAACCACCACACTGTCTTGCATGATGGTTGAACTACTTTGCATTCTCACTAACAGTGTGAAAGAGTTCCTAATTCTCCACAGTGCTGCCAGCATCTGTTGTTTCCTGACTTTTTAATGATCATCTTTCTAACTGACATGAGATGATATCTCATCGTGATTTTGATTTGCATTTCTCTAATAACCAGTGATGATGATTTTTTTATATGTTTTTGGCCACATAAATGTCTTCTTTTGAGAAGTGTCTGTTCATATCCATTGCTCACTTTTTGATGGGGTTGTTTTTTTCTTGTAAATTTGTTTAAGTTCCTTGTAGATTCTGGACATTAGACCTTTGTCAGATGGATATGTTGTAAAACTTCTCCCATTCTGTAGGCTGCCTGTTCACTCTGATGATAGTTTCTTTTGCTATGCAGAAGCTCTTTAGTTTAACTAGATCTCATTTGCCAATGTTGTCTTTTGTCGCAGTTGCTTTTGGTGTTTCAATCATGAAGTCTTTGCCCACACCTATGTCCTGAATGGTATTGCCTAGGTTTTCTTCTAGGGTTTTTATGGTTTTAGGTTTCACATTTAAGTCTTTAATCCATCTTCAGTTAATTTTTGTATATGGTGTAAGGAAAGGGGTCCAGTTTCTCTTTTCTGCATATGGCTACCCAGTTTTCCCAATATCATTTATTAAATAGGGAATCCTTTTCCCACTGCTTGTTTTTGTCATGTTTGTTGAAGATCAGATGGTTTTAGATGTGTGGTGTTATTTCTGAGGTCTCTGTTCTGTTCCATTGGTTTATATATCTGTTTTGGTAGTAGTAACATGCTGTTTTGTTTACTGTAGCCTTGTAGCATAGTTTGAAGTCAGGTAGCGTGATGCCTCCACCTTTGTTGTTTTTGCTTAGGATTGTGTTGGTTATACGGGCTCTTTTATGGTTCCATATGAAATTTAAAGTAGTTTTTTTCTAATTCTGCAAAAAAAGTCAATGGTAGCTTGATGGGAATAGCATTTAATCTACAAATTACTTTGGGCAGTATGGCAATTTTCATGATATTGATTCTTCCTATCCATGAGCATGGATTTTTTTTTTCATTTCTTTGTGTTCTCTTTTATTTCCTTGTGCAGTGGTTTGTAGTTCTGCTTGAAGAGGTCCTTCACTCAGGGAAAGTGCTTGTAAGTTGTATTCCTAAGTATTTTATCCTCTTTGTAGCGATTGTGAATGGGAGTTTACTCATTATTTGGCTCTTTACTTGTCTATTATTGGTGTATAGAAATGCTTGTGATTTTTGCACATTGATTTTGTATCCTGAGATTTTGCTGAAGTTGCTTATCAACTTAAAGAGTTTTGGGGCTGAGACAATGAGGTTTTCTAAATATATGATCATGCCATCTGAAAACAGGGACAATTTGACTTCCTCTCTTTCTATTTGAATACCCTTTATTTCTTTCTCCTGCCTGAAGTTCTGCCCTGGCCAGAACTTCCAATACCATGTTGAATAGTAGTGGTAAGTGAGAGCATCCTTGTCTTGTGCCAGTTTTCAAAGGGAATGTTTCCAGTTTTTCTCCATTCAATATGATATTGGCTATGGGTTTGTCACAAATAGCTCTTATTTTAAGATATGTTCCATCAATACCTAGTTTATTAAGTTTTCAGCATGAACAGATGTTGAATTTTATCAAAGGCTTTTTCTGCATCTGTTGAGATTATCATGTGGTTTTTGTCCTTGGTTCTGTTTATGTGATGGATTATGTTTATTGATTTGCATATGTTGAACCAGCCTTGCATCCCAGGGATGAAGCCGACTTGATAGTGGTGGATAAGCTTTTTGATATGCTGCTGGATTTGGTTTTCCAGTATTTTACTGAGGATTTTTGCATTGGTGTTCATCAGGGATATTGGCCTGAAATTTTCTTTTTTTTGTTGTGTCTCTCCCAGGTTTTGGCATCAGGATGATGCTGGCCTCATAAAATGAGTTAGGAAGGAGTCTTTTTCTATTGTTTGGAATAGTTTCAGAAGAAATGGTACCAGCTCCTCTTTGAACCTCTGGTAGAATTTGGCTCTGAATCCATCTGGTCCTGGACTTTTTTTGGTTGGTAAGCTATTAATTACTGCATCAATTTCAGAACTTGTTATTGGTCTGGGATTCGACTTCTTCCTGGTTTAGTCTTGCAAGGATGTATGTGTCCAGGAATTTATCCATTTCTTCGAGATTTTCTAGTTTATTTGCATATAGATGATTGTAGTATTCTCTGATGGTAGTTTGAATTTCTGTGGGATCAATGGTGATATCTCCTTTATCATTTTTTATTGTGTCTATTTGATTCTTTTCTCTATTGTTCTTTATTAGTCTAGCTAGTGGTCTATTCTGTTAATCTTTTCCAAAACCCAGCTCCTGGATTCATTGATTTTTGAAGGGATTTTATGTCTCTATCTCCTTCATTTCTCCTCTGATCTTAGTTATTTCTCATCATCTGCTGGCTTTTGCATTTGTTTGCTCTTGCTTTTCTAGTTCTTTTAATTGTGATGTTCTGGTGTCAATTTCAGATCTTTCCAGCTTTCTGAAGTAGGCATTTAGTGCTATTTCCCTCTTAACACTGCTTTTGCTGCATCCCAGAGATTCTGGTACATTGTATCTTTGTTCTCATTGGTTTCAAATAATTTCTTTATTTCTGTCTTAATTTCGTTATTCACCCAGTAGTCATTCAGAAGCATGTTGTTCTATTTCCATGTAGTTGTGCAGCTTTGAGTGAGTTTCTTAGTCCTAAGTTTTAATTTGATTGCAGTGTGGTCTGAGAGATTGTTTGTTATAATTTCCGTTCTTTTGCGTTCACTGTGGAGTGTTTTATTCCAGTTATGTGGTCGATTTTAGAATAAGTGCCATATGGTGCTGAGAAGAATGTATATTCTGTTGATTTGGGGTGGAGAGTTCTGTAGATGTCTATTAGTTCTGCTTGGTCCAGAGCTGAGTTCATGTACTGAATACCCTTGTTAATTTTCTGTCTTTTTGATGTGTCTAATATTGACAGTGGGATGTAAAAGTCTCCCACTATTATTGTGTGGGAGTCTAAATCTCTTTGTAGGTCTCTAAGAACTTGTTTTATGAATCTGGATGCTTCTGTGTTGGATGCAAATATATTTCGGATAGTTAGCTCTTCTCATGGCATTGATCCCTTTACCATTATGTAATACCTTTCTTTGTCTTTTTTGATCTTTGTTGGTTTAAAGTCTGTTTTATCAGAGACTAGGACTGCAACTCCTGCTTTTTTTTTCGGGGTTGGGGGAGGCTTTCCATTTGCTTGGTAAATATTCCTCCATCCCTTTATTTTGAGCCTATGTGTGTCTTTGCACATTAGATGAGTCTGCTGAATACAGCATACTGACGGTTCTTGACTCTTTATCCAATTTGCCAGTCTATGTCTTTAAATTGGGATATTAGCCCTTTTACATTTAAGTTTAATATTGTTATGAGTGAATTTGATCCTGTCATCATGATGCTAGCTGGTTATGTTGCACATTAGTTGATGCAGTTTCTTCATAGTGTCATGTCATTGGCATTTATATTTTGGTGTGTTTTTGCAGTGGCTGGTACTGGTTTTTCCTTTCCATACTTAGTGCTTCTTTCAGGAGCTATTGTAATGCAGGCCTGGGGGTGACAAAATCTCTCAGCATTTGTTTGTGTGTAAAGGATTTTATTTTTCCTTCACTTATGAGGCTTAGTTTGGCTAGATAGGAAATTCTGGGTTGAAAATTATTTTCTTTAAGAATGTTGAATACTTGCCCCTATTCTCTTCTGACTTTTAGGGTTTCTGCAGCCTGATCTGCTGTTAGTCTGATGGGCTTCCCTTTGTAGGTAAACTGACCTTTCTCTCTGACTGTCCTTAACATTTTTTCCTTCATTTCAACCTTGGAGAATCTGATGATTATGTGTCTTGGGGTTGTTCTTCTCGAGGAGTATCTTAGTGGTGTTCTCTGTATTTTCTGAATTTGAATGTTGGCCTGTCTTGCTATGTTGGGGAAGTTCTCCTGGATAATATTGTGAAGTGTGTTTTCCAAGTTGGTTCCATTCTTCCTGTCACTTTCAGGTACACCAATCAATCGTAAGTTTGGTCTTTTCACATAGTCCCACATTTCTTAGAGGCTTTTTTCATTCCTTTTCATTCTTTTTTTTTCTCTACTCTTGTCTTCACACCTTATTTCAGCAAGTTGACCTTCAATCTCTGATATCCGTTCTTCTGCTTGATTGATTCAGCTAATGATACTTGTGTATGCTTCTGCTTCACAAAGTTCTTGTGCTGTGTTTTTCATCTCCTTCAGGTCATTTATATTCCTCTCTAAACTGGTTATTCTACTTAGCAGTTCCTGTAACCTTTTATGAAGGTTCTTAGCTTCCTTGCATTGGGTTAGAACATGCTCCATTAGCTCAGAGGAGTTTGTTATTACCCACCTTTGGAAGCCTACTTCTCTCAATTCATCAGTTCCATTCTTCATCCAGTTTTGTGCCCTTACCAGAGAGAACTTGTGATCATATGGAGGAGAAGAGGCATTATGCTTTTTGGAATTTTCAGCATTTTTGTGCTGGTTTTTCCTTATCTTTGTGGATTTATCTACCTTTGATCTTTGAGGCTGATGCTCTTTGGATGAGGTTTTTTGTGGGGGTCCTTTTTGTTGATGTTGATGTTGTTGCTTCCTGTTAGTTTTTCTTCTAATAGTCAGGTTCCTCTTCTGCAGGTTGGCTGAAAATTGCTAGAGGTGTACTCCAGACGGTTTAGCTGGGTATCACCAGTGGAGGCTGCAGAACATCAAAGATTGCTGCCTGCTCTTTCCTCTGGAGGCTTCGTCCCAGAGGGGCACCCGCCTAATACCACTGGAGCTCTCCTATATGAGGTATCTGTTGACTCCCTTTGGGAGGTCTCTCCAAGTCAGGAGGCACGGGGGTTAGGGACCCACTTGAGGAGGCAATCTATCCCTTAGCAGAGTTTGAATGCTGTCCTGGGAGAATCCTCCCTGTCAGGATCAGCTGCTCTCTTCAGAGCTGGCTGGCAGGAAAGGTTAAGTCCACTGAAGCTGCACCCACAGCCATCCCTTCTCCAAGGTGCTCTGTCCCAGGTAGATAGGACTTTTATCTGTAAACCCCTGACTGATGCTGCTGCCTTTTCTTCAGAATTGCCCTGCCCAGTGAGCACGAATCTAAAGAAGGAGTCTGGCGACAGCTGCTTTGCCACGTTGTGGTGAATTCCACCCAGTCCAGACCTCCCAGCCTCCTTAGCACTCTCAAGGGGAAACTGCCTACTAAAGCCTCAGTAATGGTGGATGCCCCTCCCCCTACCAAGCTCCATCATCCCAGGTCAACTTCAGACTGCTGTGCTGGCAGTGAGAATTGCAAGCCTGTGGTTCTTAGCTTTGTGGGCTCCATGAGAGTGGGACCTGCTGATGAGACCACTTGTCTCCCGGGCTTCAGTCCCCTTTTCAGGAGAGTGAATGGTTCTGTCTTGCTGGGGTTCCAAGTGCCACTGGGGAATACACACACAAAAAACTCCTACAGCTGGCTCAGTGTCTGCCCTAACAGCAGCCCAGTTTTGTGCTCGATACCCAGGGAGGCACACGAGGGACTCTCTTGATCTGCAGATTGCAAAAACCACGGGAAAAGTACAGTATCTGGGCAGGGCAGCACAGTCCCTCACAGCTTCCTTTGGCTAGGGGAGGAAGGTCCCCTGGCTCCTGGCACTTCCCAGGTGAGGCAATGCCCCACCCTGCTTCTGCTCGCCCTCCATGGGCTGCACCCACTGTCTAAGCAATCCCAATGAGATGAACTGGGTACCTCAGTTGGAAATGCAGAAATCACCCGCCTTCTGTGTTGGTCTCGCTGGGAGCTGCAGACTGGAGCTGTTCCTATTCGGCCATCTTGCCAGATTGCCTGAAATGGATCTTGAACCAGAAAAATGGCACTGATGGGCACTGGCGAGATTCCAATGAAGTCTGTAGATTAAAAACAAGAACAAGGGACTGGGCTATAAATGGTCCCATTTATATTGATATAATTGATCAAATGTATCAATAGCAGCATGGGAATCCAGAAGACAATGGAGTGGCATATTTAAATTTCTATACAAAATTTATCTCTAATCTAGAATTCTATACACATTCAGGCCACAAATCAATATGAGAGATTAAAAATAATTTTTAAACATGGAAGTTCCCCAAAATGTATTTTATATTCACTTTTTCACCTTTATGTATTCTTGCTAAATAAGTTATTGGAAAGTGTAATATATCCAAAGAGGAAG
This sequence comes from Theropithecus gelada, assembly GCF_003255815.1. Taxonomy (NCBI): domain Eukaryota; kingdom Metazoa; phylum Chordata; class Mammalia; order Primates; family Cercopithecidae; genus Theropithecus; species Theropithecus gelada. The sequence continues at coordinate 42,982,142 of NC_037680.1, forward strand.
CAAAATGAAACAGTTCCTGGTATCAAATAAACAGGATTTCAATATATGAGAAATGCAAAGAGGCATTTCCTCATGATGTGAATGGATGTGCCAACAGGGAGATGCACAGGAGGCTCCAAGGGCACTCGCTGCAGATTGGAGGTGGAGGAACATGGTGTATTACAGAAATGAAAGGTGTGAGGATACTTGGCCAATGGTTAAAAAAAAAAATACATTTAAAAAGTTATCCAAATATTAACTCTAAGAAAAACAAATACATCTATATATACACCTATATATTTGAAGAAATATGATTACAGTACTCTCTGACTCAACAGAATCATAATTATGAAAATAACCAGTGTGGACTTAATCAGTGTCATATAACCACACGGCAGAATGACTGCATGGAAAGTGAATGAATGAGAGGTAAAATGTTCATTTTATATAATAGAAATGTGATAGATAATATCTCATATGGATGAATTAGAAGACAGCAGTTTTTATGTATTTTTTGTAAATGTGGTAGAACATTACAGGTGAAATCACTAAAACGATTGAAATGAGTGATTATCAGGAAGAGAATTCAGGACGATGAGAGAGTTTTATGTCTTTTAGGACTACTTAACTTTTTAAACTATGTTCATGTTTTACCTGAATAAAACATAAAAATAAATTGAAAATAAATATATAATTTTTAGGCCACAATCACACCAACATGAAAATAATAAACAATGTCCCAGCTTTTGTCCTGAATGATGCTTTATCTCTTAATCCACCTGAAAAAAAAATAAACGTGGAGTAATATATTTCACAAAACAGCGATTCAAGAGGTGGCTCTCCAAATAGAGGGTATCCCCATCTTTTCACCTCAGCAGGTATGAGGTGAATTTCCAGAAAAATAACCAGATCATGAATAGGCTTTTCTTTTGTTAAATCAATATTGCATTTATAGCTATACCCCAAGAAATTTCCTTCCATCCTCCTTCCAAAGCCCACCCCTCCATTCAGCTGAGCCCTCAGGATGAGTTACAGACCTTACCTTATCACCTCCCCTGCATTGGCAACTCTCTCCCCTCTCCCAAAACGAATTGCCTTCTTCAAGGAAACAGAATAGAATTGTCCTTCAGGACTCCTCCCTCAATATCATAGCTTAGGGAGGAACAAATCTTGAAGGACTCATCAGTCAACTTGGAATGAAATGCTCCAGGAGGAGCAACAGCATCTGTCTGCACAACAAATACCAGCTGGGATAAAAAAACTGATCATCTAAATCCATTATTCCAGAATGTTTACAAACAAAGAAATTAGGATTTTTCTTCAACATACTAATATGTTTCTTCTGTTTATACAAAAGCATGGAAGAATTAATTATTACTTAATCATGAGTCAGGGACTTCTCCAAAAGTATCTCAAGCTATTTTGCCTCTTGCTGTATTTTCTTTTCAATTGTTTGTACATTTTTAAAGTCCTTAAGGAATCCTTTGCTGCATCCTACCAGACTGAGTTAGCTGGCCAAGTTATGGGCTTTCATATTACATTTATAACTAAGTTATTCATTTTGTCACTATTTGTTTAATTGTACTTTCTTCCCAGAGTGTGACACTGGAGGAGACGGAGAATGTATCTCTTTCTTACCAGGAGGTCTCAGTGTTTTAGACACTCAGATATATGTTTATTTGTTTTTGACTGATAGGCTGTAGGAGCGAACAGCTAAAATTATGAGCTTTGGAGACTCAAGAATTGTTGCATATATTAAGTCATCTGTAAAAAAAGATAATAATATACAGTACATATGTCTAAAGTAATTAGAAAGACTACATGATGCAATAGGGCTCTTCAAGATGGTAATTACTTTAAAAATGTCACATTTTACTTATTTTTGGATTTTTGATAATAGAGTCCTTCGGGACAATCAAAACAATAATAGAATAACAATGGTTTCCAAATATATACTTTAGAGTAAAATTAATCTGGACAAGCTAGAGGAAAATAGCACTGCATCATAATTAGACAGGCTACCTAGGAACTGTGACTGCTTATTGTAAAGTACAATGAGGACTTTGGACAGGCTGGAGAGAGGTGGAAAATAAATGATGTAACATGAGCAACAAAGGAAAGGAGATTCTCAAACATACTAAATGTTTTCAAACATTACAGTTATACTGCATCTAGATCTCTTTTTGGAGGGTTCTGGTCTTGGTACAAGACCAGAATATTAAAACATAGCACTGATCACAGTCAGCTTAAGTGCTTACTTAGTATTTATTGATAAATTAGTTTATAATCAATGTTTATAGATATATTCTATACAATGTATTATATGGTTTTAGAGATACAGTTTTCTATGTAGCGACTATATATAGGAAAAAATATTTGGAGAAAGCTTGAGAGAAATCAAGAAGAAATGTGAAGGTCTCTAAACAATTTTTCAGGCCTCCATGATCTGATTATTCAAGACCGTTTCTCTGCCTATCTGCCTTTCTTCACTTTAATGACCAAAACTGAGGCTTTTGTAACTCTGAGAGGGAAGATTTACTTCTCCCTCTCTTCCCGATTCCTTTTCTTACCTGCTTCCTCATGGACCTTGCTCAATTAGTTTTCACCTTTTTTTCTTTATTTTCAAATCTTCCCATTCAACAAAACTACAGATATGCTATGCACTCTATCTACAGAAAAAGAAACAAATGCCCAAACCTAGAAAGCTTTGTACGTAGTTTCATAAGATCTGTGAACTTGTCTGAAGCTCGTCTGTTAATCTTAAAGTTGTCAGTACAGTGAAACAAACTCCTGGTCTTTAATAGTTGATGTTTCTACATTCATCCTATTTGTGCTTTCATTCTACTCTGGTATTTGGCCTTAGGCTCTTTCCAGTTTAATGCTGTTGCCTGGGTCACCAATATGAGAATTTAATGTGAATAAAATACCTTGCAGAGGGTACACAGTGCTTGTGTACCACTGAGGTAGTGGCCAATGTCCTTATAAGGTGCCATATTAGTTTAGCTTTCCTCCAGTTTTTAATTTCACAAGCGTTTTGTAAAGTTTACATGACAAAAAATTAAAATTGGACATGTGTCAATGCTAATTAATTGATATTACGTACAATTTTGTCTTACAATTTAGTACACCTCATTTTGTTACTATTATTTTATCTTTCTGGAAAATCAGAATATTATGTCAGGATCCTGGGATTTGAGAAGCACTGTATATAGTTATTTAACGAGATTCCTGAAACACCAGAATCAATGAACACTTTTCATTTTCCATCTGCTTAACACTCCTGATGTATTATTTCCTTCTTGAAACTTTCTTTTTCTTTGTGTTTGCTTGACACCTCACTTTTCTGGCTCAATTTCTTTGGCATATCTTCTCAAGAGATCTGGTTTTACTCCAGCTCTTTCTCTGGTTTAGCACTGTTTTAAAGAACTTTATAAAATAATCTGCATGACAAACACCAGTGACAAGTGTTTACCTGTATAACAAACCTGCACATGTACTGTTAAACCTAAAATAAAAGTTAAAAAAATTATATGCAATTTTGCATGTAAGGTGTATATAAAGGGCCTGGTAGTTGGTAGTAATTAATGTATGTTAGTTATTATTATTATTGAATTATAGGAGCAAAAATTTCTCCAGCATTGACTGCTCTTACAGTGATCATACCAAAGAATCTGAAATGATAAAAGCCTATTGCAGTAGTGGCTATAGAAATGAAGATGGGGGAGTAGACTTGTGAAAAAACTCCAAAGAAGTCTATGGATAAGACACAATTTTTTTACATTGGAATTAGGCAATGTAATTAAACATAAATTACAATGTGGTTAAGATAAATGTATATTTTTTTAAAATGAAAACAACTTTATGCAAAGAGGAAAATGTTTGGCATCTGTCTGAATAATACAGTAGTCACTAGTCATATGTAGCTATATTGAGCATTTGCAGTGAAATTGAGAAACTGCATTTTAAAATTTTATTTTATTGTAATTTAAACTTAAATAGCAACATGTGGCTAATCGCTACTATATTGATCAATGTAGCACTTGAAAATAGTGTGATATTAGGAAGATATTTCTCTTCTCAGCTGCTTCATCCACAAAATAAAGAGGTACAAAAAGTTAGTTTACATGATCTTTTCTACTTTCTAGCTCTAAAATTTTGCTTGTATTTCTTCACATGAAGAAAAAAAAAAGTGATTTTCTGAAAACTATGATGTGAAGCAGGTTGAATACGGAGAAGAGAATTAGCACTAATTTAGTCACTGTCATTTATTCAGAAAGAATTTGGACAAAGAAAGTAGAATGCCATTCAGTAAATTATAGTCTGATTCTAGAAGAGGCATGAGCATTAGTAACTTTGGTTTTAACTGATTTAGGAAACATTGACTTAAGAAAACATACATTCTGTGGTGGATATAAAAGTTATTGTATTTTAAATCTTATGAGCTGTATATATTATTTCTTAAGAAATTTCCTCAACGTATTATTCAAGGGTCTGCCCACAGTGGCCATTCAGTAAAGGTGGTTGACTTCAAATGCTTTTTTACAGCAAGAATTTAGACTGGGGGGGCGGAGCAAGATGGCCGAATAGGAGCAGCTCCAGTCTTCAACTCCCAGCGCCAGCGACACAGAAGACCGGTGATTTCGGCATTTTCAACTGAGGTACTGGGTTCATCTCACTGGGGAGTGCCGGACGATC
>NC_037680.1:42991584-43023837 GCF_003255815.1 Theropithecus gelada
ATTGGGAGTTATACCTGATGTAAATGACGAGTTGATGGGTGCAGCACACCAACAAGGCACAAGTATACATATGTAACAAACCTGCACGTTATGCACATGTACCCTACAACTTACAGTATAATAATAATAAATAAATTTAAAAAAAAAAATAAAAATAAAAATAAAATAAAAATAAAAAATACTTAAAAAAAAAAAAAAAAAAAAGAATTTAGACTGTATTTCAAATGAGAAAAATGGCCTACCGCCCTCTGGTGTTCAAATTTAGCCTTGTATGCCATACAGTCAGTATCCCCTTCCCTTACTCCCAACATTTCATTAAGCTTTTTCCTATTGCAGATAGGGTGTTGTGCATAATTTTGGTTCAGCAAGTAGATCTATTCTTATTCTAGCTATAACTTTGGTGATATCAGTAAATGTATTTGACATGTTTAAGTTGATGCAATTAGTATATCTGAAATAATTCCAGCCTGTAATACAAAATTCAGAGTTTGTATCAGCTCTCTCTTTTTCTCACCTCCTTTCCCTCCCTTGCTCCTTTCCTTTTCTCTCCCTCTCATTAATTACTTGGCATATTAGTCTCTGTTCTCCTATATTTATTGATATTTTGTTAATATTTTCTCTCATAATAATATATAATCTTATAATACATAGCATATATATAACATAAAATTACAATACATATATATTTAATGAAATTATGGAGGTTGAGAGGTCCTGATATTGGCACTCAGACACATATTATGCTAGGCACAAGGCCGACAATTTCTATAGTCTAATAAAGGATATAGATAAATAAGTAGGACTTACAGTGTAATGTGATAAGTGCATTAAAAATAAATATAAAGTGTTATGGAGGATGAAGAAGAATTGTTCTCAATATAGACGACAGAAATTTTAAAACTTCTCATAAGAAATTATGGCTAAGTTTTGGCTAATATAGCAATTTCAATCACAAATCCATTAACAGTTGGCTTGGTTGTATCTGCAATAAATTTGACCAAGAGGTATAAGAGTAAGGGGCTTATATTTCCAGAGACCATATTTGTTTGGAAATAGGGATGTGTTTGTAAAGAAAAAAAAATAAAACCTGAAAATCATTATCTTCCTCACTAAATAGTTGAGTCTCCCCTAAACTAGGCTTAGGGGAAAATAAGGAAAGCGATAAAGAACCAAGTTGGCAGGAAGGATAATAGAAGGTTTTTAAATCATTTCAGTAAAAAATAATGCACTAAAGTGCTTTAGGGAAAGGATCACATGTGAAATTCTAGCAGACTATAGGGAATTTATATAAAATCAATGCTCAAACTTTATTTAAGAAAACTTGTTTAGAGAACTCAGACTCCCAGGAAATCTTTGCTACACTTTGGGGGAGGTGAGTGTGATCTTATAAAAATACCATTTTATATTGGAATCGAGAAAAAAAAACCCATCATACTGGGAGTCAAAATTAGATGTTAAGTTCCAGATCTTGTTTTAAAAAATGCTTTAGAAAATCATCTTTTGTATTTTACTGATAATTGAGAAATTATCATCCAAGACATCTACAATTTCAGATTTTAAAATTTCTACAAATGCTGTAATTGTGACTAAAAGAACTTTCTGCATATAATCGATTGCAATAGCTTTTTGGCTTCCACAGACAGAGTCATTAAGAATAAATGTCAGTGTTTGTAATGGTACAAAAATTAGTCTTGCTGCAATGGTAATGATTTTCAATAGTCCAAGAGTGAGGAAGAAGAACTGAAAATGCATTTAGATGCTGAGGATAATGTAAGAAATAGATTACTGCCCCAGCAGTTTCTCCAAGTATTGGGGACTTGAGACCAAGAAGACTGTAATTGCTAGCTGAAAACTCACAATCGTATGTGGAGCACAATCACTTCATTTTACCTAAAATCAATTGCTTAAAAATAGTATTTATTTTTTAAATTTGTATTAATGACATTAGATATATATGGCATTCATTTCATAGAGAGTTAGTTATTTTTGAAGTCAGAGTCAGAATGACGTGTGTAAATAATGCAATATATTGTGCTCAAATAATTTGTTTCTATGAAAATAGCCTAGATTTACTTTTCAGTGGGGATCCTCTCTCCTCAGCTAGTTCCTTCATTCCTTGTCCCTCTGAGATCTATTCTTCACTTGTTTTCAGACTGTAAATAATTCTGAATTGCTTACTTGTGTGTCAGTCACTTGGGGGCAACTCAGCCTGTGCTTCTCTGACATTGAACACAACTGGACAAAGATGCTTCTACTTAAAGAAGTCTGGGCTCTCTCAAGTGTGGTGACATAACTAGATCATAAGAAAGAAACCCCTGGCCTCTGAAAAAAAATGCAGGATGCTTATTTTTTTCCATTAAAAATATATACCTAATTCTGTAGGTTTGAAATCCAGTGAAAATGATCATTTGGAACATTCTTAAAGGGGAAATGAGTTTATTAAAAGTCAGCACATAAGAAACAAAGACACTGGAACTATGGAGCTTTGGCCTGACGATTGTCACTATAGCCAGCCTTCATCGAGCATACATCCTATGCTGTGTTAAAGACACATAAGAGAAATAGAATTATCATCTCAATGTAAGTACTGAGTCCATGCTCTTAATCCCTAGAGGATAACCTCTTAACCTTTAGATTCTGAGCCAACCATAGTACTCAAACTTCAGTTTTCATTAAAATGGCTTGAAGAACTAATTGAAAACCTAGCAAATATTGAGTGGGAGAATGGGGTTCAGGGATCTCCATTTTAAGTTTAGACCAGGTCACAAGTTTAGACACACCAGAGTCTGTCCTTTACCGATTTGGCAAGGATCATGAATATAATAATGGAGTAATTTTGTACGGTGAGCTTAAGGTATTTGTTTGCAAGGAGTAGAAGGAGCTGCCTCTTTACACCCCTCCCCCTCCTGCATGAGCTGCCTCCCCGCATTACTACTGAGCACCAGCCAAGCACCTTCTTAGGGGCTGCTCTATTTTCTCTAGAAAAGTGGCCCCGCTTCATCCAAATATCCACTTTTCCTAATGTAACTGCTTTTAAGCATTAATATATTCTTAGGACGCTATGCCAAGAGTCAGAAGAACGTAATACTCCTCTCATGCCCTCTGGGACCTGCTGAGTGGTGAGTTGAAAAATAACTCATTCCAAGTTTTACTAAGAGCCATGAGTGGCAAGTTAAAGTTGAATCCATTTTCTAAACGCAATTAAATGGAGATGATAAAAGGAAGTAGTCATCATTTATGGCAATAACACAATTTCCAGTATTATAGTAACTTGAATATAAAAGAAGTGTTAAATAACTTGTAAAATCAATTAGCATATCGGTCATTTTTATTCCTTATTGGTAACCACTCTCTTTCCACTTTCACTGATATCTAAATGTACTTGTAAATTTATTTTGCAGTGAATATTGTTTATAACCATCTAAAAGGAATCCAGGTTTAGTCATCACACCAAGTTTTGTAATGTCTGAGAAATGCATAGCGCACTTAAGAAATGTTAACAGAAATAATGACTGTACTGTAAGTGCTATAAAATATGAAAAATATGTGTTTAGGTGAAGTTGTTGCTTTTGAAAAAGCTTGGCATTAGCACTGGTCTTATTAATATGTTCAGAATTTCAGCTTATGATTTATTATCTGAAAGATCCGTTATTTGAGGATACTAACCTGGTATGTGCTGCTAGGATGGGTGAAGGTGTGCCCTAGATATGAAAAATAAAATGGTATGGAATTTTTTTTAAAAGTCAGAAAGTCAATCTAACAGTATTCTTAAGTATCAAGTTCAAAACCAGCAAATAATTTTGTTCATTGGAAAGGCAACACTAGATACAAAAATTAGCAGGCACGGCATCTCATGCCTGTAATCCCAGCTACCCGGAGGCTGAGGCAGGAGAATCCTTTGAACTCAGGAGGCGGAGGTTGCAGTGAGCCGAGATCACACCACTGCACTCCAGCCTGGGTGGCAAGTGAGACTCTGCCTCCAAAAAAAAAAAAAAAAAGGCAACACTGTAGAAATACAGAATATCTTTCTAGAGTATAACAGGCAAACTTGGGCTATATGAGTGCATCTGTCACCACTTATGGCCATGAGAGAGACCAGTTCTACGGTCCTAGCTGCTGTCACTCTACCAACTTTATGTAAACTTTGTCCTAACTGTGGCAACATTACCTAATGCCAAATTTTGTAACCCTTGGTCTTCTCATCACTACCTATCCAGAGAAAGTTCCACTTAGCAGTTGGAAGGATTTGGCTTCACTTACCAAAGATAAAATGGTCAGGGGAGACACCTGGAAGTAAAAGAAAGTTGCTCTTTCATAGAGAAAGTTTTGATCAATGACAAGTATGAGACCAGAAGTAACCAGAATAAATTATCTCTCAATATATATCCTCCTGTTTTGTACTATTTGAAAAGCAAAAACTCATCCTTGCTACAAAGCTGTGGCCACTTATTAATGAACTCCGGTAAATCTGTTCTGCCTCAGCCGGGCGTGGTGGCTCACACCTATAATCCCAGCACTTTGGGAGGCCGAGGTAGGTGGATCACTTGAGGTCAGGAGTTCAAGACCAGCCTGGCCAACATGGTGAAACTCCGTCTCCAATAATAATACAAAAATTAGCTGGGCATGGTGGAGCACACCTGTAATCCCAGCTACTTGGGAGGCCGAGGCAGGAGAATTGCTTGAATCCAGGAGGCAGAGGTTGCAGTGAGCTGAGATTGTGCCATTACACTCCAGCCTGGGTGACAAGACTGAAACTCCATCTCAAAATAAAAAATAAAAACAATCTGTTTTCCCTCACCCCCTTTAAAAGAAAAAGAAAAAGAAATCAGAACCTGAAGGAAGCATAAGCTTATCTGCATGTGTTTTCTGGTGATTGCCATCCTTCAGACCTGCTCCTATGGAGTTGCAATCATTAATAGGCACATAACCTTCTACCTCATATTCTGTTTTCTGTGTAATTCCACCTGCTACAATGTGGCTGGCTGGGTAATGCTTAATTACATAATTTCAGTCCTAATGCAAGTGTCAAAGGGTGCAACAATTTGTTCAGCTTCCACTGGAGGGAGCATAGAAAGCTATACTGAAATATGCTTCACCGGAGAAAAGAGTCAGAGAACTCAGAAACTGATCCAATAGGGAGAGTTATATGCCCGACACTGTTTAAAGACTGCCTGAGTATTGTTAGAGTGGGATTTGGAATTGTGATTGAAGGATACCCCAATTTGGGACTAGAAACACTTTCAAAAGGCAATAGAAAGGAAAATACAATAATATGAAAAATGACATTGAGGCTGCACACTTTCTATCCCAGCACTTTGGGAAGCTGAGGTTAGAGGATTGTTTGAGCTCAGGCACTGAGGCTGCGATAAGCCATGATTGTGCCACTGTACCCCAGCTTGGGCAACAGAGTGAGACTCTGTCTCAAAATAATAATAATAAGAAAAAGATATAAAAATAAAGTTGAGGCCGGGCGCAGTGACTCACGCCTGTAATTCCAGCACTTTGGGAGGCCGAGGCAGGTGGATCACGAGGTCAGGAGCTCGAGACCAGCCTGGCCAATGTGGTGAAACCCCAACCCTGCTAAAAAATACAAAAATTAGCCGAGCATGGTGGCCCGTGCCTGTAGTCCCAGCCACTTGGGAGGCTGAGGAAGGAGAATCGCTGGAACCCGGGAGGCAGAGATTGCAATGAGCTGAGATCACGCTACTGCATTCCAGCCTGGGTGACAGAGTGACTCCATCTCAAAAATAAATAAATAAATAAATAAATTTGAGAAAATCAAGAAGTAAAAGAGGCAAATGGTTCAAAATTCAGTTGAAAGAAGGACTCTGGCCTGGAGATGGAACTCTGCTATAGACTGTCATACTATCTTTGCATTCCTGCAAATAACATAAATTTGATTATGGTTTATTATCCAATACATTGACTTTGATTTACTAACATTTTACCCAGAGTTTTGGGATCTATGATGATAAGAGACATTGACATATAATTTGTCTTTTTATAATATGCTTGTCAGATATTGGATTTGTCATTATGCTGATCACATAAAAGAATCTGAGAAGTTCTACTATTTCCTGAAAGAGTTTATGTATATGTTTAGAGAAATTCACTTGTGAAATCATTTGGACCTGGTATTTTTTGGAGGGTAATGGTTTAATGTTTTATTTAATTTTTAAAAAGAAATAGAACTATATTGTCCATTTGTTCTCATGTTTTATTTTGAAAATTACATTTTAAAAAATTTTGTCCATTTTAGTACAAAGTTGTCCATTACACCCTTGCCTTATTATCTTAAACCTATAGAATATGTAGTAATGACCCATGTTTAAATTCTCAATTTGGTAATTTCTCTTCTTTTTTCTTGATTAGTTTTCTTTTCCTTTCAATTTTCTTTGAGAACTAAATATGGTTTTATTGAATCTATTATTCATTTATTTTCTATTTCATTGTGCACTTATTTTATCTTTATTATTTATTTTATTCTCTTTTACTTGGAATGGATTTGCTGATATTTTTTATCTTCTTGAGATGGATTCTTCAATTATTAATGTTCAGACTTTCTTCTTTTCCACAATATACATTTGTGCCTATCAATTTTACTTAGCTGTGCTTTAGCTGCATTTCTCAAGTCTCTGTTTTATTTTCATGTTCATTTAGCTCAAAATATTATCTAATTTCCTTGACAACTTGTTTATCCAATCAGCTAGTCAGAGTGCTTTATATAATTATTAAACAGTTGAAGATATTTTTATTCCTTGTTGTTGTTTACTACTAGCTTAATTCCACTGTGGTCAGAGAAATATTCAGGGTGCTTTTCAAACCTTAGGTTATGGCCCAAGACATGGTCTATTTTGTTAAATATTTCATAGCCTTTGGGCAAAAAGGTGTATTCTATTATTGGGTAGAAGGATCTTATGTCAGTGAGCTCATTTTTGTTAATGGTGCTGTTCAAATATTTTATATGCTTCATGATTTTTTGCCACTTTTTTATGAGTTACTGAAAGAGGCATGGTAACATAGGTTAGTATGACTTTTGGATTTGTGTATCTTTCATTTAATTTACTCCATATTGGCTCTTCTATTTGAAGCTACATTTGGAGTACACAAACATATAATACTGTGTCATTTTATCATTGTGTTTAACCTTTTATCATTATGAAATGCCATCGTCGTTTCCTGTGATGCTTCTAGCTCTAAGTCTTTTTGTATGATTTTAATAAGGCTGTTTAGTCTTTCTTTGGTTAATATTGCATGGCATATCATTTTATATCCTTTTATTTTCATCCTTTCTTATATTTAAGGAATGGCTAACATCCTCTAAATCAGCAATCAAGATTGTAATCAACAAATAGTTAGGTTTGGTTTTCATTCAGACTGGAAAATCCTCATCTCTTAATGTTATCATTGGTATATTTGGATCTAGCACTATTTGCTTACTCTTTTATCCATCTTTCCATTTTGTTCCTGTTTTCTTTGTTGTCTTTCTTGACTTATCGTAAATTAAAAGCTCATTTAAAAATATTTCTATGTTTCTTTTACATGAACTTGTTGACTATAGATTGTGTTACTTCTGGGGAGGGGAGAATGAGTTTTCAGAAGATTACAAAATGAACCCATGATTTATTAAATATATTTTAAATTAGCATTTTACTTCTTCTAAGGAGTACAAATTTCTCATAACACTTTAACTCAGTTTACTGTATTCCCAACTTCTGAGTTATCTTCATCATGTATTTTAAATGTACACATTAGTATTATTGTTTTAAATAACTAATGTTTATTTACATTTGCTAACATATTTATATAGCGTATTTAGATTAACCAATATAACTATACCTTCTAAAAATTATAGCAATTCAGTAAATACATGAGAACCAGGAGAAAATTATAACTTTAATAGTATTTGTTGATTAGAAGAAAATTAAACTCAAGAAAGTAACAGAAGATCATAACAACCTCAATCATGTAGTATGAAGGGATTAATATTAGTAAAAGTATAAACTAGTAATAAAATTTAAAGAAAAATTAAAAGGCACTATAGACTTGATGAATAAAATTAAATGAAAATCCAAATAAAATAAATAAACTATCTGCAAGCCTATAAAAGGAAAAAAAGGTACAATAAAACTAGAATAAAGATTAGCTATATTTTCAGTTGCAGAGAATGCTAAAAAGTATGAAGTAACTAGTGTCATTAGAAGTACATTACATTTGAAACTGTAAATGAATTAAACTAACAAAAGAGAAAAAATCCAAAGAGATCAATAATTAGAGAATAATTTGAAAAGATATAAAGATTTACCACTAATACTGATACCAGCTCAGGAAATTTTATTGGAGATTCCAAATATATTTTTAGAGAACAAGTAATTCTTATGTTATGTACATTTTTTTAAAAAGTAGACAAATCTAACATTTCACCTAGGAGAACTAGGAAAAAGATCCAACCTTAAAGCTAGCAGAAGAAAAGAAATAACTAAACTCAGAGAAGAAATGAATGAAATAGAATTCAAACAAAAGATCAGAAATCAAAAGTTGGTTCTTCAAAAGAATAAACCAGATTGATAGACCACTATGTAGATTAACAAAGAAGAAAAAGAGAGAAGATTCAAATAAGCACAATCAGAAATGACAAAAGTGACATTACAACTTATCCTACGAAAATACAAAAGATCCTTAGAGACTATTAAGAATACCCCTAGGTGCACAAATTTAAAAATCTAGAGGAAATGGAAAAATTTCTAGAAACATAAAATCTTCCAAGATTTAACCAGGAAGAAGTGAAAACCTGAACAAACCAATAACAAGTTCCAAAACTGAATCAGCAATAAAAAAGAATTTACCAACCCCTAAAAAAGTCCTGTACCAGATGAATTCACAGCTGAATTCTACCAGGCATACAGAGAAGAGCTGGTACCAATCCTACTGAAACTATTCCAAAAAATTGAGGAGGAAAGATTCCCACTTAACCCATTCTATGAAGCCAGCATCACCTTGACACCAAACTCTGGCAAAGACAAAAAAAAAAAAAAAGAAAACTTCAGACCAATATCCCCAATGAACATAGATACAAAGATCCTCAATAAAAGACTAGCTACCACCATTTGGCCCAAAAATCTCATTACTGAGTATATACACAAAGAAAATAAATCATTCTACAAAAGGACACATGCACCCACATGTTCATCACAGGGCTATTCACAGCAGCAAAATCCTAGAATCAACCTGAGTGCCCATCAGCAGTAGATTAGATAAAGAAAATGTGGTACATATACAGCATGGAATACTATCCAGCCAAAAAAAAAATAAAAAGAATAAAATCATGTCCTTTGCAGCAACATGGATGAAACTGGAGACCATTATCCTAAGGAAACTAATGCAGAAACAGAAAACCAAATACTCTATGTTCTTACTTATAAGTGGGAGCTAAACAGGGAGTACACATGGACATAAAGATGGGAATAGTAAACAGAACTACTAGAACAGGAGAGTGGGAGGAGGGAAGGGCTGAAAAACTACATACTTGGGACTATACTCACTACCTGAGTGACAGGTTTAATTATACCAAGTCATGGCATCATGCAACATACCTTTGTAAACAACCTGCAGATGCATACCCTGATTATAAAATAAAAGTTGAAAATTAGAAAATAAAAATAATAAATGACAAAAAAAGATAAACGGGGATATATTCTTAATTCATTCTATAGTGAATCATGTTAAAAGAACAAAGTAAAATGTCTACATAATGTTCATACCAGGAATGCAGCATGAGGTAACATTAAGAAAAATATGAATAAAACCCTCTATAATAATTCCAGGAAAAAATATGATTGTTACATGTCATTTATATAACTCATAATTCATTTCTGTTTAAAACTTTAAATGTTACAAGATGCTGACTTCATTTTATTTAGTAAGTGGACATTTTAATGGTCCTATGCTGGGAATATATTTTAAACTTAATACAAGTCAAAGATACATCATCTTCCCACTATCATTCAGTAGTGTTTTAAAATTTACTAGCCAATTGCAACTAAAGAAAACAGGGAAAATTTGAAAAGAAGCAGGTAAAATTAATATTATTTTCTTTTATGTGATTTTATATCAGAAATACTTAACAGAGTAAATTAAATCATTGTTACAAAGAATAAGATATATGGTGAAATGATTGGGTTGAGTATTAATTTACAAACATTAGTAACTTTTCCATACTTAAGAAACAATCAATTAGAAAAATACAACGAAAGGAACAACCCATTGTAATAGCAACAAAAAATCTAAGAAACACCCCAATAAAAATGTGGAACGCTAAATAAAAATAATATATCAATAATATATTAATCGATTTTATTAATCATTTCATATAAAGACTCAGTATCATAAAAATATTATGAATAGGTCCAGACCTTCAAAAATAAATTTATAAATGCAATATTATTCTTGTAAAATTTCTAACATGATTTGTAAAAATGATTTTCTTTTTCCCTATTGAATGGTCTTGGCACTATTGTCAGAAATCACTTGACTGTATGTGTGAGGGTTTGTGTCTGGGCTCTCTATTCCATTCCATTGGTACACATGTCTGTCTTTGTACATGTACCACACTCTTCTGATAGTTGTAGCTTTGTAGCAAGCTTGGAAAATTGGAAGTGTGAATCTTTCAGCTGTGTTTATTCTTTTTAAAGATTGGTTTGGCTATTTTGGCCCTTGAGAAACTATATAAATTTTAGGATAGATTTTTCTAATTCTGTAAATGCATTATTGTAATTTTCACAGGGATTACATTAAATCTGAATTGACATCTTAACAATATTTTCTTCTAATTCCTAAACATGGGATGTGTTTCCATGTATTTAGGGCTTCTTTTATTTCCTTCAGCAATATTTTGTAGTTTTCATTGTACAAGGTCTTCACCTCCTTGATTAAATTAATTTCATTAATAGAATCTTAAATATTTTATTCTTTTTGATAGTATTATAAATGGGATTGTTTTATTAATTTCCTTTTCAGATGGTTCATTGTTAGTATATGGAAATGCAACTGATTCTAGTGTGTTGACTTTTTATCCTGCTACTTTGCTGAATTCATTTATTCCAACAGTTTTCTTGTGTGGAATCTTTTGGGTTTTCCACATATAAGATCACATTATCTGCGAACAGAGATAATTTTATTTCTTATATTCTATTTGTATGCTTTTTTCATTTCTTTTTCTTGCCCCAGTGCTCTCACTAGAACTCCAGCACTATTTTGAACAGAAGTAACAAAAGCAGGCCGGGCGCGGTGGCTCAAGCCTGTAATCCCAGCACTTTGGGAGGCCGAGACGGGCGGATCACGAGGTCAGGAGATCGAGACCATCCTGGCTAACCCGGTGAAACCCCGTCTCTATTAAAAAATACAAAAAAAAACTAGCCGGGCGTGGTGGCAGGCGCCTGTAGTCCCAGCTGCTCGGGAGGCTGAGGCAGGAGAATGGCGTAAACCCGGGAGGCGGAGCTTGCAGTGAGCTGAGATCCGGCCACTGCACTCCAGCCTGGGCGACAGAGCGAGACTCCGTCTCAAAAAAAAAAAAAAAAAAAAGAAGTAACAAAAGCAGGCATGCTTGCTTTGTTCCTAATTCTAGAGGAAAAGATATTAATCTTTCACCATTAGTATGATTATCACTGCGGGTTTTCCATATATGGATTTTATTATATTGAGGTGGTTTGCTTCTATTTGCAGTTTTTTGAGTGTTTAAATCCTCCAAATGTTTAATTTTATGAAATTCTTTTCCACATTGAGACAATCACATAGTTATTTTCTTTCATTTTGTTAACGTGGTGTATTTCAGTGAGCAATCTTTATATGTTGAATGATTCTTCTATTCCAGGAATAAATCCCACCTGGTCATGGTTTATAATCCTTTTAACATGCTACTGAATTTGGTTTGCTAGTATTGTTGAGGATTTTGCATCAATATTCATAAGGAATATTGGTCTGTAGTTGTCTTGTCTTGTAATGTCTTTGTCTAGGTTTGGTATCAGGATAATACTGGCCTTCCAGAATGATTTAGTGAGTGTTCTCTCCTCTTCAAATTCTTGGAAAAGTTTGAAAAAGACCGGTTTAGTTCTTTAAATGGTCGGTCAGTGGAATTCACCAGAGAAGCCATCAAGCCCAGTGATTTTTGTTGTTTGGAGATTGTAAATTACTGATTCAGTCTCTTTACTAGTTACAGCTCTATTCATATTTTCTCTTTCAGTGTGGTTTAGTCTTGGTAGGTTTTGCATTTCTAGGAATTTGTCCGTTTCATCTAGGTTATCCAATTTGTTGCTGTACAATTTTTCCTAGAACTCTCTTACAATCCTTTTTATTTCTGTAGAATTATTAGTAATGCCCCAGCTTTTATTTCTGATTTTAGTAATTTGAGTCTTCCCTCTGTTTTTCTTAGTCTATCTTGCTAAATGTTTGATAATTTTTTCAATTTTTTCCAAGAACCAACGTTTGATTTCATTGATTCTCTATTGTTTTTCTATTCTGTATTTTTAGTCACCTGTGCTCTAATCTTTATCATTTCCTTCCTTCTGCTAGCTTTGTTTTATTTTTCTTTTGTAGTTTCTTAAGTTATAAAATCATGTTGTTGATTTGTGATCTATAAAGTAAGTATAAAGCCTCTGCATTTTAAACATATGATTTTTCTCCAAACTGATCTATACAGGTAATGCAATTCCAGCTGAAGTCTCTACAAGTCTGTTTAAATTGAAAAGCCAATTTTGAAGCCGATGTGGCACTATAAATAGCCAAAATTAGTGGACATAATAGTCTTGACAAGAAAGAATATGGTTAGAGGATTTATGCTATCAGAAGTGAAGACTTATTTTAAAATTACAACAATTAAGGCAGTGTAGTATTGCCATATAGACAAATCAAACAGTATATTAGAATGGAAAGCCCCAACACATATAGACACATGTTGATTCATAATAATTCATAATTAAGTTGATACAGAAATGCTTTGGATAAAAAATGATCTATTATGTAAATGGTGCAGGGTTAATTGAATATCCATACAGAAATTTATAGCTTATCCTTATATAGATTTTCTAAAAATATATAGAAAAATATATTAATCTTGAGTCTATACCATCCGTAAAAATCAATTCTATGAATATGGCAGACCAAAATGTAAAACTTACATCATAAAATGTCTAGAGGATATTATAAGAAGCTATTTTTCATGATCTTGCTATAGAAAAGGATTTTTTAAAGAGGACAGAACAGTACTAATCCTAAACAGGCAGATCTGCAAATTGAACTCCATTAAAATTTAAAACACTCTTAATCAAAAGACACCACTAAGAGAGTAAAACTGCAAGCCACACACAGAGAGCAGGTATTTGCAACACATATACCCAAGAAAGGACTAATATCTGGAATATATTAAAGATCATGGGCCGGGCGCGGTGGCTCAAGCCTGTAATCCCAGCACTTTGGGAGGCCGAGACGGGCGGATCACGAGGTCAGGAGATCGAGACCATCCTGGCGAACACGGTGAAACCCCGTCTCTACTAAAAATTACAAAAAAACTAGCCGGGCGAGGTGGCGGGTGCCTGTGGTCCCAGCTACTTGGGAGGCTGAGGCAGGAGAATGGCGTAAGCCCGGGAGGCGGAGCTTGCAGTGAGCCGAGATCGCGCCACTGCACTCCAGCCTGGGCGACAGAGCGAGACTCCGTCTCAAAAAAAAAAAAAAAAAAAAAAAAAAAAAAAAAAAAAAAAAAAAAAAAGATCATGTAAATCACTAGCAGAAGGGTAGACAACCAACTTTTATTTAAAAGGACAAATAATTATAGCAAGAATATAAAAAAAGAGGTTATCTAAATTATCAGTAAACATATGAAATGTTTCTCAGTTTCACTTGTCATTACGAATATTCAAATCAAAACCACAATAAAATGCCAGAACAAATTTACCAAAATGGGAAAAATTTACAAGTCTGATGATACCAATTATGACAACACCACACTTCACATTGTGTTATTGAGGATGAAATTTGTAAACCCACTTTGAAAAACTGTTTGGCAGTGTCCATTAAAGGTTAAAATTCACATACCTATGACTTAAGTAATTCAGCTCTTTGATATATACCTAACAGATATATAAATACTCCAGAAGATACACACAAGAATGTTATGGAAATAATATTTCTAGTAGCCAAAAATA
Organism: Theropithecus gelada; assembly: GCF_003255815.1. Classification (NCBI taxonomy): domain Eukaryota; kingdom Metazoa; phylum Chordata; class Mammalia; order Primates; family Cercopithecidae; genus Theropithecus; species Theropithecus gelada. The sequence continues at coordinate 43,005,780 of NC_037680.1, forward strand.
GAAAATATTTAAATGTTCACCAAGGGAAGAATTGATACATAAATTATGGTATATTCAAATTACTGCTACATACAACATTTGAATGAATCTAAAATCAACATATAGAGCTAAAGAAGGTAAGTACAGAAGAATACATACTTTAGGATCTTACCTCTATAATGCATAGCAACAGCCAAAACTAATCTATGGTGACATAAGTCAGACTAAAGGTTTCTACAAGGGATGGTGTTAAAGATGGGGCACAGGGGAGATTGCTTAAGTGCTGGCTGGTTTCTATATTTTGATCTGCATGTTGGTTGTAGGATTTTACCATATTCTTGCTGTGAAAATTCACTGAAGTGTTCATTTACATATATATGCTTCTATAAATATATTAATGTTATATTAATATATATTAGTCTTTAATAAATATTAAATTAAAACCCAGTTTTAGTAATACCTTATCCAGGCTAACTTCTATAGTTTTCCAGGCAGGATGAATCAATCCTGTGTTCACAATGCATTGCTTATGTGTCTTTTTGAGCACTCATAAAGGTAAACTGAAAATGTATCAGTTTACTCAACGGATTCATAATTAACTTGTTCATTCTTCAAGGAGAGTTCTGTGAAATGCAAGGGCAAGAATCCCTAAGGAATCCCAGTAACCATTTTGTAATCCATGTTGATATTGGGAAAACATATATGGGTAATGCTGTCTTCAGTTCAGCCCTGGGCTTGCTGTGGCAATCCTCGAGATGACAGGGCTTGACAAAACAGCCTACCAGGGACCTTTCTCCAAGAAGATGACACTTTCCTACGTGGTATCTAGTCCCTCAGATCTGCTTCTTTTTTCTTAGTCCAGAAACCTGCCAAAATTCCCCTCCATTTTTCTTCTTCATTCCTCACTAATTTTTACCAAGTGATGAAAGTGTATGTTAGACATCGGTAAACAGTATTTCAACAATGTGTGATCAAGACAGATTTCTTCATGAAGATATATTCTTCCATGTTTTAATTTAGCTGGTATTGATCTTCCAAAGTACTGTCTTCTTGAGTTGTGACTCAGAGTAGAAGTTTCTTCTCTCTGAACTCATAAGATAGACTATGTCTACTCTTACTGTTTAAGGAGTCATAAGTTTTGTATATGAATCCAAGTTACTGTGCTACCGCTAGTGTATTCAGGGTATCCTCTGCTGAAATACTGTTTACCAGTGTCTGATCCTGCAGGCCTTTACACAAATGGCAGCATCTTTGTGCTTTTTAAATACTTTCCATCTGTCTTCTATTAAAAGGGCTTGTTGTTCTCTTCACCCAAATTCTGTTTCTCCTTCTCTTTGCACAGAACTAACTACAAATTTCTTCAGTCTCTAGTACAAAACAGCCCTAACTATATTCAATTCCACACCATCAGCTACATCTCCAGAGACCCGGCCTTAAACAGCAAAGCAGCAAGATGGTTTCAGAGTCATCCAGCCATGTTTAGTATTGACCTTCTCATCCCAGCCAAGAAAAGCTCCTACTGCTTTAGAAATTGGGTTTTCAAACAGGATGAAAATATTGTTATTGTTTAGTTTGCAAATTTACAGAAAAGTTTCTCTTTCTCTAGGTAATAAGAATAAAGAACAAAGGAGAAAAAAAATGTACAGAACACTTTATGTCTTTTACCTTGATAAACAACATTTTCCCCGAATCACAACTCAAGTCTGGCCAACTTGCATGCCTGTCAACAGTAAATTTTTTTTTTTTTTTTTTTTTTTTTTTTTTTTTGAGACGGAGTCTCGCTCTGTCACCCAGGCTGGAGTGCTGTGGCCGGATCTCAGCTCACTGCAAGCTCCACCTCCCGGGTTCACGCCATTCTCCTGCCTCAGCCTCCCAAGTAGCTGGGACTACAGGCGCCTGCCACCTCGCCCGGCTAGTTTTTTGTATTTTTTAGTAGAGACGGGGTTTCACCGTGTTAGCCAGGATGGTCTTGATCTCCTGACCTTGTGATCCACCCGTCTCGGCCTCCCAAAGTGCTGGGATTACAGGCTTGAGCCACCGCGCCCGGCCAACAGTAAATTTCAGTGTTATATATTCATAGCTAATCAACACTCCTCTCTTCTCTTTAGGTTGATATTTTAACCCTAGATAAACTCCGCTTTCACTTTGAAGACAAATTTGTTAGAGAGGCAAAAATAAATCCCAAACCAGTTTCTAGTTCCCTCCAGTCTATCCAGGAATACAACTGTTATATAACCAACTAGTTACTTAAGCCAGAAACTTTGGAGTTGTTATGGTTCTTTCCTCTCCTTGATCCTCACAACTATTCCATTATGACTAATGGAACCTATTGATTCATGCTTAAATAGCTTTCAAGTCCGTATACTCACCTACATTTGCAATATTGCTATCCTACTCCATACTACTAGCAGTGTTCACTTGGACTAATGCAATGGCTTCCTAATACAAGGGTTCCTACTAGCTAGAAGGAGAAGGGAAACAGATTTTCCCAAGTCTCCAAAAGGGAGCAGCTCTGTGCACACCTTGGTCCATTCACATATTCTGTTCTATTTCAAGCAGTCTCTGTTTGAGAAAAAATGTTTTCACAGTACCTAAAAGACAGATTACATCAACCCATTTGTCCTAAAAATAAATATCAAAATCCTTAATGCAACTTGCATGGCTCTACCTGGTCTGACATCTTTCTACCCTTCTAGTCTGGTCACTCCAGAACCCACCTCACTGAATGCATCCCAGTCACATACGCCTTCCTGCAGCTCCTAGAACAAGCTGTGCTTCCTCTCTCATTCATCCTTCAGAGCCCAGAGACAGCTTTGTTGACCACCCTGAGTAGATTAAACTCCCCTACTTTTTCAATTATAGTAGTTGCCACATTAGTAGTTTAATGTGTTTAGTAATTTAATATGATGAGTTATTTAAAGAATTTCTGTCACTCTTTCTGAACAGAAACTAAAGACTGACATGGACTTTGTTCTTTTTTCATTCATGATTATCTCAAGTACCTAGCACTGAATGTGACTCATGGCTTTTAGCTCATTAAGAATTTGGTGAATGAATGAATGAAAAAATAGTCATCTACCAAGTGTAAATAAATAAAACAACTTTAATCTTGACTACATTCCCTTAAAAATTCTAAAGGCTGGAAATATTAGTATGACATTTTCTTTAAAATTATTTCTTTCAATATTTCTTATACCTCTCCATTTCTTCTCTCCCTTTTCTTCTCTCCCAAGAAAATCTGTGCTCCAGCCAAAACAAATCCCACTAGCTTTTCTTCTTCCCCAGCTTTTTCTTCCATTGACTTACTTATTAGAATAAGTATGACACTTTCTGGTTAGAAGATAATCTTTATAGAAATAAGTGAGAGCTGGGAAGTAATAATGGTTAACATCTACTGAGGGCTGCTTATGTGTCAGGCACTGATTTAAACACTTTATATGGGTTGGCTTATTTAAACTTCAAAACAACCCATTAGGTTAGTGCTAAGACAATTCTGATTTTATTGAGGAAAAAATGTGAAGGCCAAAAGAGTTGGTAACTTGTCAAGATCTTAAGGATGATAAATGGTTGAGAGTCTGTCTGAGCCTGCAAAGTCGGGGTTCACTGTCAATGATCTTCATCACTTAGTAACACATTGTCACCTCCCTAAAGCAATAAAACACTTCTCATTGGGAGTGATCGTGGAATAGGCTATGGAAATGCATGCATTTATAGTTTTTGTGTGTGTGTACTATACTGCCTCCCTCCTTCTGCTCAGTATTTAGCACAAACCCTTCCCAGGCCAATAAAATATCAGTAGAATGAACTATTAAATGAAATAATTGATTAGCCAATGAGTCAGTTAAGTGGTACAATTTAAGGAGTTGAAGAAAAAAAGTGACCCAATAAACAACATGTATTAGGAAGAATAACCCGTAGGATAGATTGTAGACGCAGCCTTGAAAAACACTAGTGTCTAGACACATGATATGGAGTAAAGGTGTTTAGAATAGAATACAATCATGAAACTGGATAAAGAGATACCCTTTACAGAATGTATGAAATATGAAGTTTTTAACCATTCTTTTTCTGACTTCCATTTACAAAACCGTAGAAGGACAGGTAAGGCAGTTATTAAAAAAGGGGAAGACAATTTACATCTATAAGTTGTTTAAATATCTCATGGTCCATATCAGAAAATTACTGTCTAGAAAAAGTCTGACTTCTGCCTTAACTGAACTTGTTTCCCACTTAACATCTCACAGGAATTAGAGTAACCTCTCTCACTGTAATTTCAGTGATAAGAAAGGAATTGAATTGTTTCCAAAAGGGCCTTTCTCTCTTTACATTCATCTTTCTTTCTCTTCTCCAAACCACGTTACATTTATTCTCAAGTTTCTAAATTCTACTGTGGTAGTCAGAATAATGCTCCCCCTGGAGATGTCCACCTTGCAATCCTCAGAACCTGTCAATGTTATTTGTCTAGAAAAAATGGTCTTTGCAGATGTAATTACATTAAGGATCTTGAGATGGGGAAAGTGTTTTGGATTAGCTGGGTTGGCCCAATATAATCACAAGAGTTCTTATAAAAGGGAGACAGGGATGTCAGAGCCAGAGAAAGAGTTTTGGAGATGATACTGCTGTCTTTGAAAATGTAGTAAGGGGCCATGAGCCAATGAATGCAGAAGGCCCCTAGTAGCTAGATAGCTCAAGAAAGCAGATGATTCTCTATAGTCTCCAAAAGGTTGCAGCCCTGTGCACTCCTTGATTTGCAGGACTTCTGACCTCCGGAATTGTAAAATAATAAATTTGTATTGCTCTAAGTGACTAAATTTCTAGAAGTTTGCTACAAAAGCAATAGGAATCTAATATCTCTATGGTATGTCTATAACAACTTTTTGTGTGTTTTAAGATTGGCAAAGGAAAAAAGAACTAGTGTTGATTCACCTCAAATTGTCAATTATTTTGCTTTTGTTGAGGCAAAAGACAATCGAAGGCACTCTTGAGACATTTTAAGGTTAAAAGTATTCAGTTTTTTTTTTTTCTTTCAGAGACACTTTAAGTGGCTTCAATATATTTTAGTTTTTCAAACTGGATTAGTCCTGGAGGAGTAAGAAATTGACAGTGAGAGGAGGAGGAGGAGGCAAATGTAGATGTGAATATATGCAGACTCGATTTAGATATATGCTTAATTTAAAAAATACCAGTTTGTAAATTACCAATTTTCCTATTCCATTGTCTAAGATTGTCAGAAGAAATGACAATAGCCCCAGCGACTTTACAATACGTAAAAGTAAGCTGGGTGAGGTGGTGAATGCCTTCAATCTTAGCACTTTGGGAGGCCGAGGTGGGCGGGTCCTTTGAGCTTAGGAATTTGAGACTGGCCTGGGGAACATAGCGAAATCCTGTCTATACACACACAAAAAAACAAAAACGAAACAAACAAACAAAAGACACACAAATTAGTTGGGCATGGTGGTGCGTGCCTGTAGTCCCAGCTATTCAGGAGGCCGAGGTGGGAGGATCACTTGACCAGGGAGGTGAAGACGGCAGTGAGCTGTGTGTGACAGTCTGAGTAACAGAGCGAGACCCCGTCTCACACATACACACAAAAGTACATATCTGTTTGATAGTAAATCTTACTACATAAAAGACATTCTGAAATCGTATCATTCAAACTTTGCTAGTAAATTAGAAGCAATGTTTACATTTTTCTCTGTGTTAATTACTCCCTTTAATGCATATTCTAAACTAGGATTTTCACTTCAAATTGTTTTCCACCAATATCCCTACTTGTAATCTGAATATTTAATTTCTTGGTTGTGTTGAATTGATAGATGTTTATCTTTTCCCATTTATTGTACAGTTAACCTCTTTCTCCCTACTACTCAAAACCTTTCCAAGGTTGATTGAATACATATTTACATAATATTGGAAAGGATTTATGTCTTGGTATAATTTAATATCAAAATACAACAGATAGGAAAAGTATCCTATATTCTTTACATAATATTACTAATGCTATGCAGATAAATTGGGAATAATTTCCAAGTATCTTCTGACTGTACTTGTTAAATGATGTGTGATTAGCAAGTTTTAATCCTCAAAGTAATTTAAGAAACAAACCTACCTGCCAGACATCCCTTTCACCTCCATTACACTTACTCAGGGAGAATTCTCACAACCCAAATAAAGTTTTGCTTTCCCAGAAGCTGCAGAGAACAAACTGATGGGCTGTGATCTCACTAGATGATCCCAAGAGAATCTGTTATTCCCGCCTGATTGTATGAAAGCATAGGCCTTATGACTATCTCACGCCATCAATTTAAGCAAGACCTCTAGAATCTAGAATCTAAAAGAAGGAGCAGGTATCCATTTAAAATGTCCCAGACAAATGAGTCTTTTTACCTTATCTCAGTTACCTCCTGCCACCATTTTTTCAGTTAAGAATGTGTCTTTGTGCTTGTGTGATTCTTCTGATGTAAGGTTGAACATTCACCCTGGATGAAAACAGAAGAATTAGTAGCTGTTCTTCCTTTTTCGCATTTGTTCTTACATCAATCATCACTTTATAGTTAGACTTCATTATGTCAAACCATTCATTTAAGGGGTGACTACCATTGACCCACTTGTAATTCATTCCACAGTCTTTTGAAATTTCACATTGTCTCATTACGTTCAGTTCCAGTCCATTTCATGGTAAGACTGTAATTTGTTAGTCTTCTGTGAACTTCATTATAGGACATCATTTAAAAAGTCCTCTTAAAGAGTTGTCAAATAGAGGGGAAACCAGCATGTTTTAGAGTTACTCAGCTTTTGCGTATACTCTAGGCAGATAATAACATTCCAGAAACAATCTGGACTTGTGTTCAAGTAGCCTTGGGCACTTACTATGGTTTCTGTGGTTTCTATAATCAGGGGGTTCGAGTGAGTTTAATTAATCTGCCTTTGGGAATTTAACCAATTGAAGCCTGACAAAGAACCAGGAAGTACTAAAATAGGCTCAGAATTCTTACTAGTAAAGTGGGATTGAAGATTATGAGAGGGTCTTTCTACCTTTATTTTGAACCTAGAACTTGACATCCGCCCCTCTCTGACCTGTCCACCATATTGCAGGTAGATACGCAAGACCTAAAAGAGACCCTGCTTCTTTAGCCTACGTCATGGAAATTACAAACATGAGTATTTGCTGTGTCTGGACACAGTTCTCTTCAAAACATGAGAGAGAATTGGGTCTTTGCTGCCTGGATTATAATGCTGGGGTCCTACACTCATGGCAATGTGATTCATGGAATGGCAGATTCTCAATTGGGTTCTCACTTCTTCTACCATGGGACAAGGCAGGAATGGAGGATGGGAAGAAGTATACCTTACTGGGAAGTGGAGTGGAGATGCCTCCAAAGAAAAATGGGTAAGAGAAATAATCCCCTGCACCCAGGAAAATACCCTTACGTGCCAGGCATATGACACTCTGGACTTCACAGTATTTCCATAGAGCTGTTTAGAAGTTATGAGATGTCATACTGCCACTTTTCAACTAGAACTTTGGATAAATATATTCTATTAGGGCTCTCCAGAGGGACAGAACTAACAGGATATATGTATATATGAAAGGGAGATTTTTAAGGAGAATTCACTCACATGATCACAAAGTGAAGTACCACAATAGGCCATCTGCAACTTGAGGAGGTAGGAAGCCAGTAGTGGCTCAGCCTGAGTCCAAAAGCCTCAAAAGCAGGGAAGCTGACAGTGCAGCCTTCAGTCTGTGGCCAAAGGCCTGAGAGCCCCCTTGCAAACCACTAGTGTAAGTCTAAGAGTCCAAAGGCCAAAACACCTGGAGTCTTATGTCCAAGGTCAGAGAAGTATTCAGCACAGGAAAAAGATGAAAGCCAGCAGACTCAGCAAGCCAGCTTATCCCATCTTCTCCTGCCTGCTTTGTTCCAGTCATGCTGGCAGCCAATTGGCTGGTGCCCACTCACACTGAGGGTGGATCTTCCTCTCCCAGTCCACTGACTCACAAACACACCAAGAAACAATACTTTACCAGCTATCTTAGCATCCTTCAATACAATCAAGTTGACACCTGATATTAACCATCTCATATCTTAAGTATCTAAACCCCAGTTTCTTCACCTGGAAAAGGGAAATAATACTGGTAGGGTTGATGTGGATATTATTATTTTATTAATTCAAATAGGTTTTCTAGGAACAGGTGGTGTTTGCTTACATGGATACGTTTTTTAGTGGTGATTTCTGAGATTTTGTTGCACCCATCACCTGAGCAGTGTACACTGTACCCAATGTGTAGTCTTTATCCCTCACCCCCCTCCCACCCTTTTCCCCAAGTCCCCAAAGTCCACTGTATCATTCCTATGGTTTCGCGTCCTCATAGATTAGCTCCCACTTATGTGTGAGAACATACGATTTGGTTTGGTTTTCTGTTCCTGAGTTATGTCTCCAATTCCATCCAGGTTGCTGCAAATGTCGTTATTTCATTACTTTTTATGGGTGAATAGAATTCCATGCTCTCTCTCTCTCTCCATATATATATAGCTACATATATATAATTATATGTATAATAGAAATATATATAACTCAAATATTAATCTCCTCTGGCAATGCCCTCACAAACACACCAAGAAACAATGCTTTACCAGGTATTTAAGCATCCTTCAATCCAATCAAGTCGACACCTGATAGAAATGTGATATATATAGCTATATACATTAATATATATAATTATATATAGCTATATATGAAGAAATATATATAAATGTGATATATATAGCTATATATATAATCACATATAATTTAATATATATATCATATTTCTTTATCCACTTGTTGATTGATGGGCATTTGGGCTGCTTCCATAATTTGCAACTGCAAATTATGCTGCTATAAATATGTGTGTGCAAGTATCTTTTTTGTATAATGACTTTTCCTCTGGGTAGATACCCAGGAGTGGGATTGCTGGATCAAACAGTAGACCTACTTTTAGTTCTGTAAGGAATCTCCACATTGTTTTCCACAGTGCTTGTACTAGTTTACATCCCCACTAACAGAGTAAAAGCGTTCCCTTTTTACCACATCCACACCAGCCTCTATTATTTTTTGATTTTTTGATTACAGTCGTTCTTGCAGGAGTAACGTGGTATCGTATGGTGGTTTTGATTAGCATTTCCCTGATCATTAGTGATGTTGAGCATTTTTTTCATATGTTTGTTGGCCATTTGTATATCTTCTTTTGAGAATTGTCTATTCATCTCCTTAGCCCACTTTTTAATGGGATTGTTTGGATTTTTCTTGCTGATTTGATTTGTTCCTTTTAGATTCTGGATATTAGTCCTTTGTCACAAGCATAGATTGTGAAGATTTTCTTCCATACTGTGGGTTGTCTATTTACTCTGTGGACTATTTCTTTTGCTGTACAGAAGCTTTTAAGTTTACTTAAGTACCATCTATTTATCTTTGTTTTTGTTGCATTTACATTTGGGTTCTTGGTAATGAAATCTTCACCTAGGCCAATGTCTAGAAAGGTTTTTCCAATGTTATCTTCTAGAATTTTTATGGTTTCAGCTCTTAAATTTGATCCATGTTAAGTTGATTTTTGTATAAGGTTATAGATGAGAATCCTGTTTCATTCTTCTACATCTGGCTTTGCCAGTTATCTCAGCACCATTTGTTGAACAGAGTGTCCTTTGCCCACTTTATGTTTTTGTTGGCTTTGTTGAAGATCAGTTGGCTATAAGTATTTGGCTTTATTTCTGGGTTCTCTACTCTGTTCCATCGGTCTATGTCACCATAGTAATCAAATATATTGATTGCATTATTTATAATCTTTGTGTCCTGACTTGTTTTTGTCTACTATCTGCATGCAATTCCAAAATAGATGTATTGAAATCTCAAGTGTACTTGAGCATTAAGAAGAGCATAATATGACCTCATTCATGCATATGTAAATAACCCTTAGATGTGTGTGACCTCTTTTATTCCCAAGTGCTATTGCCATGCCCCCTTATATATCACCATCACATTCTTATTTTCACCAAATCAGGGTTTCCATCGCAAATCAGGGTTTCCATGTTTAAAACTAATACATGAATGAGTATTTCTGTTGACTGGCCCGGTACATATTTGGCTAATTGCTTAGATCTAAGAAAGGCTTCTTTGCACCGCTGTTTTTCCAGATGGTAAACAAGAAATACAGCAGCGGTTTCTTGACACTGTCTGCTTTGAGTCGGTGCACAGCCTTATGCCAGCTGCCTAATTTCAGAGTCTTGCCCATGACGGATTAGTTTTCACTTCCAAGACCTTATCCCACTTTAGAACACTAGGTGGCACTAAAATCACACTGAATGGTTCCCATAAGGTCCACTGATAACTGTGATGGCGTTTTTAATCATATTGACCTCAAATTCTGACTGTTTTTTTTTTCTGTGCCATTTTCTTAAGCCTCATATGCAGACCACACTTCACAGTCATTTGTAATCAACTACAAGTTTCATATTGCAAAAATTTATTTATGCCTGAGAAACAGAAGAAAGCTGAAAAAGCAGAAATATCAAGCTTATTTGCCCATGCTGCTTAGGTGTAACTGAAGCCAGGAATCTGAGCTCCACAAAGTATAAATGAACTTCAGATGAAGTTTGGAATTTGTTTATTAGTCTCCCAATCTTCATGGCCAGAATTGTTTAGAAAGCTTCCAAAATATGATTTATTTCAGTGAAACTTAATTTGATCCTTTCGGAATTAGTCATTTAAATTTCAGAAGAAGCAATTGGTGCAGGTTCATTGCTTATGTAGCACGATGTAAACACTCACCATCACATTTTTTGGAGGGAATCTGGTTTACAAATATTTTTCCCTATATGAAATCATAAATATATTCTATCATTTCTTTAACATTTTAAAGTTCATTTTTTTTCACAGTAGGCCTTTAATCTGCAATGCAATTTTTAAAGTCTTGTGAGAAAAAAGAACTTGCTGAGGGAAAAAGTCTGTGGAAGGAGTTGAGGACCACAGGGACATAGAATGTATTAAAGTGTCTATCTTGTCTCACAGGAAGATAGATATTAGTAAATTGAAAACAAAAATTGGAGGGAGAGGCAGCAACCAGAACACATTTTAAAACAGTGCATGAATTTAAAACCATCAAATGAAATTTGATCTGTGAAAGTGCAGGGCAAGAAAGGAAAAAATGAAAAAAAAATATATTATAAGTAAAAAATAAAAAGTAACTTGGTAAAATATTTGTTTTAGCCAGATTGGGTTGCCATAACAAAATACCGTAGACTGGATGGCTTAAACAAAGGGAATTTACTTCTCACAGTTCTGGCAGCTGGAAAGTCCAAAATCAAGGTGCCCATCAATTCAATTCCCCAATGAAGGCCCTCTTTCTTGCTTGAAGATGCTACCTTCTCGTTGTGTCCTCTCAGGTCAGAGAAAGGAAGCAGGCTCTGGTAACTCTTCTTACAAGGACACTGACCCCATCATGAGGGCTCCACTCTTCTGCCCTCATCTAAACCTAATACCTCCAAAGGCCTCATCTCCAAATATAATCACACCGGAGACTAGGGCTTCAATACATGAATTCTGGGTGGGAGGCACAATTTAGTTCATAGTTACATTGTAAATAGTACAAAGTAACTATGCATTTTTTTCTATTGTAACGTAGTTTTTAAATGTTCTAAATGGATTCAGCTCACTAACTAAAAGACTGGAATTCTAAAATTATATACATATTTAAATATTTTAGCATATATACAATCATATAATTAAATTTATAATTCATATATAATTAAATATTATATATCATATTTGTATATGATGCATATACATAGTATTTATGTAATATCCATTATGTATATAGATATATGATATATTAGACATTGTATATAGTATGTGTTTTGCCTTTTTTCTTGGCCAACATAGTCTAATACTATATATAGTACAGATTTTAAACAAACAATGCTAACAGAATCAACTAAAAATTAAGAAATGCTATAAAACATAAGAAATGCTATAAAACAGAAACCAATTTAGTAAATATGCACAGTGTTTATTAAGAAAAAGACTGTTATATTGAATTGATTAAAAGGATTTGAATAAATAACAAGGTATATCACATTCATGATGGGAATGACATAACACAGTAAATGTTTAAATATTGAGAATTTTCTCTCAATTAGCTTACAAAGTCAACATAATCTCAACAAAATTATGTTGGTTATGTGGTGTATGTAACTGAACCAAATTTTTCATTCCAAACTTTATGTTGAATACTAAACCCTAATAGATTGCTAGGTTCACTTTAAGAAGATAAATGACAACACTGATCAGATATTAGGACATTTTGTAAAGCTATAGTTGTAAAACTAATATCATCTTTATACATGAAGAAACAAGTAGACAAATGAAGCAGAATAGAAACTTTAGAAATGGATGTATGCACTTACGAGAACTTGATGTATTATGAAGATGACGCTATAAATCAATGGTTAGAAGATATTAGGAAAATACACTCTATAAAAAAGAAACAAAAACCTGGATCTTTCTTATACTCAATACAAAAGCAAATTCCACATTATAGAAAAAGCATATGAAATTAACACCATAAACAAAGAAAAGAAAATTATTAATAGAATAGCTTTGTGAACTATGGGCAAGGAAAGACTTCTTACACAAGACCACAACACATAGAAGCTGACTGTTATGATGTGCCCAAATGTAAGGTTTTCTGTTCACTGAGGGATATCATTGATAAATGGGTAAACTGTTGGCTAAATTTAAAATGCATAAGGGATTGTTATTCGAAATATAGAAATAACTCCTGTTAATCAAGAAAAAGACAAAAATTTCAATGGGAAAAAAAAGACCAATGAAAGAGACAAACTACCATAGATCAGATTTATTCCCATAGCTAAACAGCATACAAAGAAACTTCATATTTATAATTATAGAAATGCAAAATAAGGCAGTGAGTCATTACTCTTACCAGAAAGACTCTAATTTAAAAGGATAAACATATCAAGTATTAGAGAATGTGTATAGTGTTAACTTTCACTCACTTGCAGTGAAAAGTAGTCTGGAAATATTTTACACATCACAGAGAAATTCCGAGAATCATATACAGGTAGATGAGGATAAGGATATCGATTGTGGTATTCCTTGTGGTGACAGTCATTTGGTGGCAATCTCAGATCTGTCACTGAGTGATATAATGATGTTTAAATGTAGTGGATGTTTATTGTGGTTCACCATGAAATACTAGAATAAAACAACATGTGTTCAGCAACACTGAAAGATCTCTTATCAGGGGTCTGGATAACAAAAGTAGAAAACAGGATGATATTTTCACCACACAGGTAAATTGAAAATACATATATCCACAAAATATATTACATATTTTAAAAAGCTATATTCAAGGGCATGGATCAAGCAAATTATCTTTGGGATGAGGGGAGTAAGAATAGTGTTCATGAAAGAAAGTCAAAAATAAAAGGATGATTGGTAGAGATTAATGATGACAATGAGTTTTTTTAATTTTAAAATATGATTAACTCAGTGATTTGAAACTGAGCTCCAAAAGAAAAATAACTAAAAGAGAAAAAAGGAAAGAAAGGAAGAAAAAAACCACCTAACATCTGTCTGCTACTTAAAGTTCTGAACATTTTATTTAATACTTTATTTTAAAATGGACATATGGAGCATTTTAACCAATAGGTACACAGTAAGGAGAAGGAAATCTCCTCTAATGTTTCTAAATGTAAAATTCTTTTTTCATTACTTATTCTTGCAACAATTATTTACTGTTGCAATTATTTGTTACTCCACCAAGGCCATTATATCACACTACAAGTTACATATATAATGATTAATACTTGTCTCTCCTGCTTATTGTTCTATGTGTGCTTTCCATCAGAAGATTCATTCTATTCATCCTAGAATATTCTCAGTCTTATCTCTTTGGGTAATTGTCCTACTTCTTTCTCAATTTCATTTCTCATGCATTTCTATTAGAGATGAACTAGATCTATCTAGTCTGGGCAACGTGGCGAAACTCCGTCTCTACAAACAAAACAAAACAAAACAAAACAAAAATTAGCAGGGTGTGGTGGCGCATGACTGCATTCCCAACTACTTGGGAGGCTGAGGTGAAAGGATGGCTTCAGCCTAGGCGGTTGAGATTGCAGTGATCTGCAACCCTGAGCAACAGAAAAAGACCCTGTCTCAAAATAAAAAAATAAAAGAAAGAGGGAAGAAAGAAGGAAAGAAGGAAAAAAAGAAGGAAGGAAGGGAGGGAGGTAGGGAGGGAAGGAGGAAGGAAAGAAGGAAAGAAAGAAGGAAGGAAGGGAGGGAGGGAGGGAGAAAGAAGGAAGGAAGGAAGGAAGGAAGGAAGGAAGGAAGGAAGGAAGGAAGGAAGGAAGGAAGGAAGGAAAAGGAAGGAAGGGAGGGAGGGAAAAAGATCTCTCTAAATTTATCATCTGACTGATCATCTTTTTTGTGTTTGTGCTCTTAAGTTTACTAGTTCTTACATGTTTATTGTGCATTTATTACGATGATAAGCAAATATTTGAATCTGTTCTTTGGCTATGTCTCTTTTCAACCTAAACAACCTCTGAATTTTTAAATTTCATTGATTATATTTTAATATTACATTTTTAATATCTAACATTTGAAACTAGCTCTCTTTAATGTCTTCCCGCTTTGGTGTTTCATAATGTTCTTTCTCTTTTGCCTTTGATAATCTACAACATAGTCATTTTAGGTAACCTTAGATTTGTCATTTTGTATTATATCTGAAGTGACAGCTTCTTGAATTTTGATTTTGTTATATATTATTCTTAGTAATCATTTCCCCATTTGTTTTGGAATTTGGGTTTGCAGGCACATCTATAGTGGCATTTGTTCTCTCTCTCTCTCTCTCGTGCTCATGTTTCTCTGTCTGTAGTTTTGAGTGTCTCAATTTGGATATTATAGTTCCTTACATATAACCAGACGTGATAGTGTTAGTGCCTTAATGTTCAGGGAATATTAGGGATATCTCAGATCACAGCATGGTTTAGTAAGCAGGTTCATACTTGTCTCGAGTGGGAAGATTTTTATTTTTTTTACCACATCTTTAGGTGTGCCTCTTTATGGAAGTCATTTCCTTGGGAATAATTACAGCCTTTGTTTGCCCCCCTTTATTTGGCGAGTCTGGATTCAGTGTCCACCCCTATGAACCATTTTTAGTCTCGGTTACTCCCTATCTACTCTGCCTGCCACTGGACACAAGGCCTAATAAATCTAAATTTCACTTCTGGTTACCTAGATGTTTATCTTGTTTTGGGGTATTTCTATGTTTTTTTTTTTTAATTTTTTCTTTCCAGATTGTCTGTATAATCAGTATTTGTCTGACGTACAGAGCTATCTCAAAGAGTTAAGTGGTTTCCTTATCTTCTTTATCATTAAAAACAAAAAATAAATAAGTGTAAGACATAGGGAGATTCATGTAAAGTCATTTAAAATAAATTATTTTCTCAAATGAAGCCTTAGCATGTGTAAGTATATTTAAGTCTCCAAGTGATGTTTCAAAAATTACTTTCCTAAACTCATGCAAATTATTTTTAATCTGCTAGTTGCTAGTCAAGATTTTTAAAGCTTAAAATGACATAATTATAGCTTTAAAAGAGTTAAGCCACTTTTTTTCTTTTGATGACACACCAGCAAAGCATAATTGCAAATAATATTGCTTAATAGACAGACTTATTTTAGTAGCTTAGTCAAACTTATTTTAGTGGATCTATTTTGTAAAAATAAAACTTGAGGAATAAATGTGCTCTAACTGAGTCATTAATTCAGACCATTCTCTTTATTGGAAAGTGAAATTTCACACCAACTCTTGGTAACATATAAATTTTTGAAATTGCATTAAAAATAACATAGTGCTTATAATTTCACAGGAGTATTTTGGTCACTGAGATATAAATCTATGTTAATACTAATGAGATACACTTACTTAAATGTGCAGTAACTACTTGCAATGTGTTTTGCAAAACTACTATAAAAATGGTCGTCTCTGTGAATCATCATTTTCAGATATTTTTCATAAAGATATTTATACATTAATTTATATCTGACATGTTTAGAGAACACTAAATACATATTTTTTTAAGAGACATTGCCAATTTTATCTTCATAAATACTAATGATGTTGAAATTAAAGATATTGAAAAGATATTTTCCTCTCTACAAGGCACAATTGAAATAAATATTTAAATTGCATTTGAGTGCTTTTAGTCCTGTTTTAGGTTTTAGAAATTAGTTATTTCCAACTTAATATATCTTTTAACTCAAAATCTGTTCAATCTATTAATTTAGCAAGTTTATAACTATAAATATTCAAAGTCTTCTTCAAGAGTTTTATTTTAAAATCTACCATTAACTAGAAGAACAGCCTAATCATAAACTATACATAGAAACAAGCCTCACCAACTTCACATGAATTAAATATGAAAAGAACATGGCCTCTAGAGTTGGAAAGACCTAAATTTGTATTCTGGCTTCACCACTTAAGGCCACTATGACCTGAAGGAAGCTATTTAAACCTCAGTTTCATCATCTGTGAAATACTGGAAATAGCACCTAACTCACAGATTTTTTGGAGGTTAACATGAGATAATATAAAAACATTAGCCCAAACACCTCTTCCTCATCAAAGACTCTCTCACTGATGATTCTATCAGATATGAGATCCCAAATGATTTATTTAATTCCTTGGAACCAAAACATCTACAGCAAACTATTGTCTTTAATGTCTATATACTTTAATCAATAATCATTATTAAGTACATACTATGAGACCTATATAATCCTTGTGGTTTCAAGTGCAGACATGGGCTTGAATCTCCTTTGGTGAGGAAGAACATTTATAAAAATTAGAAAAAATGTTCTAATTTCAAATAAAGAGGTGACTGGAATCTGGCCATGAGAAGAAGAAATGAAGAACCATAACATAATCAGACATGAAGAGAGTTATCCCTGCTTCTTGCTTTCTGACTCTTTGGGTTCATATTTCTCTCACCTCTGCTTCTTTTTGTGGCTCAGTTTTTTTCATATGTTTTCCTGCACAACAAATGTCTTTAAGTTGTTCATGGCAGTCAAGTGACAGACACTTAAGACTGTTTTGGAGTCAGAGTCTGCATCTTCTCATATCTCTGGTCAAAAACTCCATATTCTCTGGAGACAAATTCCAATTGGTCCAGTTGTGGCTGAATGTCCACCTGATGCAATCAACTGTGGCAGGTGGCAAGGTCATGGGGCCGACTGCTTACTCAGAAGATAAGAAGGTCTAAGGATCTAAGGATGTTATCCGTGCAGGTGGGACTGAATTGGTTTCTCACCACTAATAAATATTCTTAAGAAGGGAAAATATATTATTCAGAGAAAAGGAACTTAAGGATTAGCAAAGGCTGATTGAAATAAAATCAACCATGTAATATCTAACTTTGTGTATGTTTTGCACATCAAACTTCTTATTAAAATGCAGTGACATAAAGGGTAATATTTATGAGAATTGAAGAAACTGTTCTGTGAAGCCAAGAATTCCATGGCAAAGACTTTTGGTATTTTGATAAAATGTTATAATTGCATAAGACCTTCTTTGGACATGTTGTAAACTACATTTATTTGTTACCTCATTTGCTGCTTCAATCACCTGGCTTACATGGAGAAGGACACAAAACAACATTTGGCGTCACTCAACTCCAGTGATAAAAGTTATTCCCCAAACCCCAGCTGAATGGATTCTATTGGTCTGAAGGATGGACAGATGAGACTGTATGTGTGTATTTTACTGTATGTTTATGTAACAGTATTGGAGAAAGGATTTATGGTAGCTAGTTTAATAATGAATACATAATATTGAACTACTAGAAAAGTTTTCATAGAGCACACCCTACTGGAAGTGGATAAAAGGTACCACTCTAAATATCAATAGTATTATCTGGAATTTAGATCTAGGAAAACAGTTGTGACATTCAAGGACAAAGAGTAAGTGAGACAGAAGTAGAAAGATGATTTAGATTCTTTTTTTTTTTTTTTTTTTTTTTTTTTT